>NC_091161.1:26528791-26736291 GCF_040958095.1 Procambarus clarkii | reverse complement strand
TGGTTATGTGTATCTAAGACGGTTATGTGTAGCTAAGATGGTTATGTGTAGCTAAGATGGTTATGTGTAGCTAAGATGGTTATGTGTAGGTAAGATGGTAATGTGTATCTAAGTTGGTAATGTGTAGCTAAGATGGTTATGTGTATCTAAGATGGTTATGTGTAGCTAAGATGGTTATGTGTAGCTAAGATGGTTATGTGTAGGTAAGATGGTAATGTGTATCTAAGATGGTAATGTGTAGCTAAGATGGTTATGTGTATCTAAGATGGTTATGTGTATCTAAGACGGTTATGTGTAGCTAAGATGGTTATGTGTAGCTAAGATGGTTATGTGTATCTAAGATGGTTATGTGTAGCTAAGATGGTTATGTGTAGCTAAGACGGTTATGTGTAGGTAAGATGGTTTTATGTAGCTTAGATGGTTATGTGTAGCTAAGATGGTTACAGTTAAGATGGTTATGTGTAGTTTAGATGGTTACTGTGCAGATGGTTATGTGTGGCTTAGATGGTTATGTGTAGCTTATATGATTATAGTGTGTAGTGAAGATATGTCCTCCATCACCCAAACAACATCAGGTACCAAAGTAATTTAATGTGTATTACCTATTTTGGATGTACGGTCCTGTAAAACATTATAGTTATGTCCTGTCAAAACAATTATTATCATTATAAAGAGAAATGAATCACTTATTGTCAAGCATTCAGCAGTAAATAACGCACCTCGCTAGGTCTTGGTATGTATGACTTTGATTTGATATAAAGATTTATCACATTGCATTTATAAGGTTGTTCTTCCTTATCTTTTTGTCATGTCACTGTTACAGAAGACGTTGTCAGCAGTAAAAGAGACTAAGACCATTGAGAAAATCCGCGACACTGCAAAGACCTACTGGCTGCTGGCGAGACTGGAGCCGGCATCCGGCAGGTGTATCCGTTCCGTAAGCACCCTGACGCCTCCGTTACCGTTTTCTGTGATCAAAGTGTAGACGGCGGCGGCTGGACCGTCTTCCAGAGACGCCGCAACCTCTCTGAATGAGAAGATTTTTACCGTACATGGGTCGAGTATCAACTAGGATTTGGTCATCTGGAGGGCGAGTTCTGGCTGGGCCTCGACCTTCTCCACCAGCTCACTTCTGTCACACTTCAGGAACTGAGGATTGACCTCAAGAACTATGAGGGGGAACAACGATGGGCAAAGTACGGACGCTTCAACATAATGGCTCCTGACACAAATTACCGTATCAGTGTGGGAAGGTAAATTCATTTCCAGATATTTTCATGCGTCTTAAACTATAGCTGTATACGTAAAAACTAATCTAAACTTAGGTATTCTACAATAATGGTGTATAAAACTTTAATAAGAAAATAAATATGAGGATTATTTCGTCAAAGTTGTATCTCACAGTTTTGTGAAATACAACTATTGTGGTGAGAGATACGTATTGTGGTGGAGGTGAGAGGGCGAGCTGCGAGTAACATGTGTTGTCTGGAGCAGGTACACGGGCGACGCCGGAGACGGTCTGGGAGGCGGGAAGCACGATGGATACCCCTTCTCCACCCACGACGCTGACCATGACAATAGTACAGCAAACTGTGCCCTCGCGTAGGTATCCTCAGGTTCCCCTAGTCACGCTCTCAACATTCACTCAACTCTGCCTGTTCTCTTCAAAGACTTCTTCAAACACTCTTCAAAGTCTTTTAAAATCCTTGCAGTAGAAAGGTAGTTATATATACCCATGAAGGGTATATATAATATTTTTAATACCGTAGGAAATTTGAAAATTAATGCAGCATTAAGAAATGGTAGCTTTATCGTGCGGCAGATCATGTTAAATCCTTCGCAAATTATTAAAAAGAATATAGTGTGTATAACAAGCCTTTTTGACATGCACTGTGTAACATAACCTTCCTTTGAGATGCACCACGTTAGTGGGAATGGCACAAATTCTTTCCTTAGTGTCAACCAAATACGGGAGCAACGTCTAAAGTTACACGAGAATGCTAATGTATGAAACACCGCCATGCATGCTAATGTTTAATAAGCTCAATAACGATGAAAGTTTAGGAATAATAGTGTTATATTGTTTTCTTCACTGAAGGTACCGTGGCGCCTGGTGGTATGACAATTGTCACATCTCCAACTTGAACGGCTACCAGTACGTTGGCAAACATGAGAGCTATGCAGACGGCATCGACTGGCAACCGTGGGAGGGCTACCATGACTCTCTCATGGAGACCACCATGATGATCAGACCAGCCTTCTAAATGATTGATCAGGTCCTCCGCCAAGGCTGTCGTGACCACACCACTGTAAGGACAGGTCGTACCGGCTTGACCACCGCTGTTGAGTATAACATTGAAATCTACTGGTTTAGTAAAGAAGTTTCAGTAACTTTGTTGATGATGGCTTCGACATTTGCTTTCTCCCTACTCAGAAAAATGGTAAATAATCATAATTTAGGCCCTACACAAATTTCTTCTAGTTCAGTACTTTTGTAAGCATTGAATAACCACATATTATTGGTCATTATTGAAGAATTAGCTTGAGCATTGGCTTCCTGCTCTTTGAACACTTACGAGTAACTGAACATTATGTAGGAACAATGGCTTGTACTGCACCGCCTCTTCAGTATTTCTCTTTTGTTATAAGAGTATAATAAAAGATTTACAGTTTATTTGCGTTTTTCATTAAAACTTATGCGGTGAGGAAATACAAGTTGTCACAAGCAGCATTGTCACATACATGCAGTGTTGTTATATGCAGGCAGTGTTGTCACATTCATGCAGTGTTGTCACATTCATGCAGTGTTGTCACATTCATGCAGTGTTGTTATATGCAGGCAGTGTTGTCACATTCATGCAGTGTTGTCACATTCATGCAGTGTTGTCACATTCATGCAGTGTTGTTATATGCAGGCAGTGTTGTCACATTCATGCAGTGTTGTCACATTCATGCAGTGTTGTTACATGCAGGCAGTGTTGTCACATTCATGCAGTGTTGTCACATTCATGCAGTGTTGTTATATGCAGGCAGTGTTGTCACATTCATGCAGTGTTGTCACATTCATGCAGTGTTGTTACATGCAGGCAGTGTTGTCACATTCATGCAGTGTTGTCACATTCATGCAGTGTTGTTATATGCAGGCAGTGTTGTCACATTCATGCAGTGTTGTCACATTCATGCAGTGTTGTTACATGCAGGCAGTGTTGTCACATTCATGCAGTGTTGTCACATTCATGCAGTGTTGTTACATGCAGGCAGTGTTGTCACATTCATGCAGTGTTGTCACATTCATGCAGTGTTGTTACATGCAGGCAGTGTTGTTACATGCAGGCAGTGTTGTCACATTCATGCAGTGTTGTCACATTCATGCAGTGTTGTTACATGCAGGCAGTGTTGTCACATTCATGCAGTGTTGTCACATTCATGCAGTGTTGTTACATGCAGGCAGTGTTGTCACATTCATGCAGTGTTGTCACATTCATGCAGTGTTGTTACATGCAGGCAGTGTTGTTACATGCAGGCAGTGTTGTCACATTCATGCAGTGTTGTCACATTCATGCAGTGTTGTTACATGCAGGCAGTGTTGTCACATTCATGCAGTGTTGTCACATTCATGCAGTGTTGTTACATGCAGGCAGTGTTGTTACATGCAGGCAGTGTTGTCACATTCATGCAGTGTTGTCACATTCATGCAGTGTTGTTACATGCAGGCAGTGTTGTCACATTCATGCAGTGTTGTCACATTCATGCAGTGTTGTTACATGCAGGCAGTGTTGTCACATTCATGCAGTGTTGTCACATTCATGCAGTGTTGTCACATTCATGCAGTGTTGTTACATGCAGGCAGTGTTGTCACATTCATGCAGTGTTGTCACATTCATGCAGTGTTGTCACATTCATGCAGTGTTGTCACATTCATGCAGTGTTGTTATATGCAGGCAGTGTTGTCACATTCATGCAGTGTTGTCACATTCATGCAGTGTTGTTACATGCAGGCAGTGTTGTCACATTCATGCAGTGTTGTCACAAGCAGCATTGTCACATACATGCAGTGTTGTTATATGCAGGCAGTGTTGTCACATTCATGCAGTGTTGTCACATTCATGCAGTGTTGTTATATGCAGGCAGTGTTGTCACATTCATGCAGTGTTGTCACATTCATGCAGTGTTGTCACATTCATGCAGTGTTGTTATATGCAGGCAGTGTTGTCACATTCATGCAGTGTTGTCACATTCATGCAGTGTTGTTACATGCAGGCAGTGTTGTCACATTCATGCAGTGTTGTCACATTCATGCAGTGTTGTTACATTCATGCAGTGTTGTCACATACATGCAGTGTTGTCACATTCATGCAGTGTTGTCACATACATGCAGTGTTGTTACATGCAGGCAGTGTTGTCACATACATGCAGTGTTGTCACATTCATGCAGTGTTGTCACATTCATGCAGTGTTGTCACATTCATGCAGTGTTGTCACATACATGCAGTGTTGTTACATGCAGGCAGTGTTGTCACATACATGCAGTGTTGTCACATTCATGCAGTGTTGTCACATTCATGCAGTGTTGTCACATTCATGCAGTGTTGTCACATCCATGCAGTGTTGTTACATGCAGGCAGTGTTGTCACATTCATGCAGTGTTGTCACATTCATGCAGTGTTGTCACATACATGCAGTGTTGTCACATACATGCAGTGTTGTTACATGCAGGCAGTGTTGTCACATACATGCAGTGTTGTCACATTCATGCAGTGTTGTCACATTCATGCAGTGTTGTCACATTCATGCAGTGTTGTCACATACATGCAGTGTTGTTACATGCAGGCAGTGTTGTCACATACATGCAGTGTTGTCACATTCATGCAGTGTTGTCACATTCATGCAGTGTTGTCACATTCATGCAGTGTTGTCACATCCATGCAGTGTTGTTACATGCAGGCAGTGTTGTCACATTCATGCAGTGTTGTCACATTCATGCAGTGTTGTCACATACATGCAGTGTTGTCACATTCATGCAGTGTTGTCACATACATGCAGTGTTGTTACATGCAGGCAGTGTTGTCACATACATGCAGTGTTGTCACATTCATGCAGTGTTGTCACATTCATGCAGTGTTGTCACATTCATGCAGTGTTGTTACATGCAAGGCAGTGTTGTCACATTCATGCAGTGTTGTCACATTCATGCATTGTTGTCACATTCATGCAGTGTTGTTACATGCAAGGCAGTGTTGTCACATTCATGCAGTGTTGTCACATTCATGCAGTGTTGTCACATTCATGCAGTGTTGTCACATTCATGCAGTGTTGTCACATACATGCAGTGTTGTTATATGCAGGCAGTGTTGTCACATTCATGCAGTGTTGTCACATTCATGCAGTGTTGTCACATTCATGCAGTGTTGTCACATTCATGCAGTGTTGTCACATACATGCAGTGTTGTTACATGCAGGCAGTGTTGTCACATTCATGCAGTGTTGTTACATGCAGGCAGTGTTGTCACATTCATGCAGTGTTGTTACATTCATGCAGTGTTGTTACATACATGCAGTGTTGTCACATTCATGCAGTGTTGTCACATTCATGCAGTGTTGTCACATTCATGCAGTGTTGTCACATTCATGCAGTGTTGTCACATTCATGCAGTGTTGTCACATACATGCAGTGTTGTCACATACATGCAGTGTTGTCACATACATGCAGTGTTGTTACATACATGCAGTGTTGTCACATTCATGCAGTGTTGTCACATGCATGCAGTGTTGTTACATGCATGCAGTGTTGTCACATTCATGCAGTGTTGTCACATGCAGGCAGTGTTGTCACATTCATGCAGTGTTGTCACATGCATGCAGTGTTGTCACATTCATGCAGTGTTGTTACATACATGCAGTGTTGTCACATTCATGCAGTGTTGTCACATACATGCAGTGTTGTTACATGCAGGCAGTGTTGTCACATTCATGCAGTGTTGTCACATACATGCAGTGTTGTTACATGCAGGCAGTGTTGTCACATACATGCAGTGTTGTTACATGCATGCAGTGTTGTCACATGCATGCAGTGTTGTCACATTCATGCAGTGTTGTTACATACATGCAGTGTTGTCACATTCATGCAGTGTTGTCACATTCATGCAGTGTTGTTACATACATGCAGTGTTGTCACATACTGGCAGTGTTGTCACATACATGCAGTGTTGTCACATGCAGGCAGTGTTGTCACATTCATGCAGTATTGTCACATTTATGGAAAATAATCCACAGCCTAGTACACTAATTCTCGTGTAGAGTAAGTTCCCAGAGAGTACTCCCCCACCTGGGCGGCTTATATATATACCTCTCTTAACAATTTCTAACATTCGATCTCCTAATTCAGGAAATCGTAACGAATAACATTTGCTGTTATATTACCATCAATTTGGGTAATATCATATCATTCATTAACCTTATAATACATTAATGAATAAACGTTAAGTAAATTGAATAAGATAAATATTGGCGTCTCCACTCGCGAGCAAGGAGGGCGACACACACAGCACCTGCAGCAAGACGGCCCCATGAGCACAGCTCTTACTTTTATTTGTGTGTGCTTATATATCAGGTGTTAATTAATCCATTTGTTCCACCATCTCAAGAAATTTATAGAGATAATTTATATAAAAACTAAAGTGGTAGAAGCGCTTCACACATAAGATAATAATACTGTAAATGGTACTAAGTAGGTGAACGCCAAGTGCATATTAGCCTACAACCCCCAAAATACCATGGTCAAACATCCACCAGAGGATATACAGTCGGCAAAGAAGTTGACTCAAGCACTTGCCTACATGCTAAGTATGGTGAGGATTATTGTGGGGAACCGACTTGTTAGATTTATATTTATTTAATTTATATGAATTTATGTAGAATTTATATTTATATTAATTTATATATTTCGATAGCAATTTGTATCGTGTTTAGTGGACTGTATATCTGCAATATTCTCACAAATCGAATCCTTACACATTAGGGGGGGGGGTTATATTAAATTTATATATTTGCAGCTAATCAAACTACAGTATTAAACTACATATATTAGTAATGAAAATTAAGAGGTCTTATCTTCTTGTATGGCAGGCTTAGTCCACCAGGTTTAAACAAGAATGATGACACCAAATAATCCTCGTGCTTGAGGCTAACATCACCACCCCATGTACTGGTTTACCAAGTAACTGTACTGCTTCCTCTTCTTGTTCATTTTAAAGGGCACTTGCTGTAAAGCCGGAATCCTATATATATGACCAGATATATCAGAGGAAACATTGATATATTATATGATAAGGACCAAGGAATAATTACCTGGATGATGCTGCTTGTCATGCGTGCTAACCGGTTCGCCCTATCTACCTAGCATAACTGGCCAGAAAATTACTAGATAAGAAACGGGTTTCAGGTGTTACACTTCCCTTGTTTAGAAGTTGACTGCGTGTTGATGATGGAAGAAGCACTAGTTTGATCTCCATAACACTTCGTCCAAGGGCGAATTATAGGAGCTGAACTCGCTCCAGCGACTCAGGTCTTAAACAATGGCTGACCTCTCACCACTACTGACCTCTGGCTCTCCTTGTCCAGATATCAATAATGGTAGAAAGGTCACATTTACTCTATTTTGGTACTGATAATTAAGTTAATTCAAATGAGGTGTTTTTATGATGTTAAAAGGCGAAAGACTGCGGCATTAAGAATAATTCCCAACAGAATAGCTGGTGAATTTATTAGCGACGTGGCAATGATATCCCGTTTTCTATTGACGGAAAATTTCACTACAGGCCACATTTTCTATGGGTTAACTTGTGTAAACAACCCAGCAGCAATATTATCTGCTTATTGTATTTAATATTAGTAAATGGTGTCGGGTTTTCCGACATAAATTATGGTATTGTTAATTTACGTCAATCATATACTTGAGTCACTTATTTGTTAATTTCATGGCTTAATTATTAATTCAATTAATCTGAATTGTCTCTCTGGGGGCAGATTATTGAAGCTAGAGGTGGTTACCCAAGCATCGACTAACTCGTTTGCTCTGTGAAGAGGGTGAGGGTGTGACACATGGCGGATCTTATCGCCTCTAATTCTTTTAGTATCCTTCCATGCCTGGCTGAGGGGGGGGGGGTGACAGTTGAGATTAACAAAATGTTCCCAGTTATCTTGCCTGAGCTCTGTCATGAGCTCCCTCGCCTTGGCTAGGGCTTTCAGAAAGAGTTCGAGCATTGCTGGCATATGTGTTTCCCTATACACAAGTCCAACTCTTCTTGTAGTGCGATTCAAAGTATGCAGTTTGGGGTCATTATAATAGACATGGTGTTTATTATTTTTTATATCGTTCCGACTATTGGATGGTGCGGAGGGCCGACCTAAAGGGTCAGTGAACATCTGAATGTTCTGTACTAGATCGCCGTTAAATGTCTGGACTGTGGAGGGATCATAAGTGTTGTACCACTCTGACACATGCGCAACAAAGTCTTCACGTCGAGCAGGAGGAACACTGAGCCGTTTGTGTTTAAAAGTCCCACCGGGCAGGATGGTATTTCCGATACATAGAGTAGTCAATCTAGGGTGATGATCTGACAACAAATCTGTTACAATAGATCATGTGCACAACACATGAGAGACATTGAAACCAACACAGAGGTCTAGATTGCCTCCACAAATATGCGTGGGTTCAAGGTCACCCACAATCTGCACATCTTCGTGACTATTTAGTAGCGACAGCAGTTGATTCCCCAGGTCTATTCTAGAAATTCATTAAAAGCAAGCTGCAGGTAAAGGATAATATTCAGATGTTGAAATTGGGGGACAGATACACGGAAAATGAAAAGGAAATGTGTGAAACATTAAGCGAAAAGTTCCAATGTGTGTTTGTACAAAATGAAATGTTCAGGGATTCAGAAACAATAAGAATTCCAGAGAACAACATAGAGCACATAGAGGTGTTTAGAGATGAAGTGGAAAATATGCTCAAGGAGCTAAGCAAGAACAAAGCTGTTGGCCCAGATGGAGTTTCACCATGGGTTCTGAGAGAAGGTGCACAAGAGCTCAGCATTCAACTTCAACAGATTTTTCAGGCATCCCTGTGTACAGGAGTCGTAGCAGACGTGTGAAAAAAGGCCCACATAGTTCCAATCTACAAAAGTAGCGCCAGGGAAGACCCCCCCCAATTATAGACCTGAATCGTTGACAAGTGTAATAGTCAAAATATTGGAAAAAAATAATTAAAACTAAATGGGTAGAACACCTGGAGACAAACGCTATAATATGAGAACGTCAGTATGGTTTTCGATCTGGAAAATCCTGTGTAACGAATTTACTCAATTTCTATGATCGAGCCACTGAGATTTTACAGGAAAGAGATGGTTGGGTTGACTGCATCTATCTGGACCTAAAAAATGCTTTTGACAGAGTTCCACATAAGAGGTTGTTCTGGAAACTGGAACACATTGGAGGGGTGACATGTAAGCTTCTAACGTGGCTGAAACATTTTCTAACTGATAGAAATATGAAGGAAGTAATAAGAGGAAGTGTATTAGACAGGATACACAATTGGAATACCATATGAAATGTCACAAGTGGAGTACCACAGGGTTCAGTTCTTGCACCGGTATTTTTCATTGTCTACATAAACCATCTACCAGATGGAATACAGAATTATATGAACATGTTTGCTGATGATGCTAAGATAATAGGGAAGGTAAGTAACTTAGATGATTGTCATACCCTTCAAGAAGACCTGGACAGAATAAGTGAATGAAGCACCAATTGTCAAATGGAATTTAATGTAAATAAATGCCATGTTATGGAATGTGGAATAGGAGAACACAGACCCCACACAACCTATAAATTATGTGTGATATCTGTTAAAGAAAGAGATCTAGGGGTTATCTTGAGGTTACCTTGAGGCGATTTCGGGGCTTTTTTAGTGTCCCCGCGGCCCGGTCCTCGACCAGACCTCCACCCCCAGGAAGCAGCCCGTGACAGCTGACTAACACCCAGGTACCTATTTTACTGCTAGGTAACAGGGGCATAGTGTGAAAGAAACTTTGCCCATTGCTTCTCGCCGGCGCCTGGGATCGAACCCAGGACCACAGGATCACAAGTCCCGCATGCTGTCCGCTCGCATTTCGAATCTTGCATTTCGATGCAAGATTCTTCTTGCCCCAGGCAGGCCCAGACAAGACCTAGGCCCTCCATCCCCCACTCCACCTCCCCGCAAACCCCTGTCAACTACACCACAGGAGAGCGTGCCCTCTCCCCAAGTAATTCCTGCCCCCCAACCTCAAGCACTCCCTGCCCTCTCACCCCAGGACTTCTTCCTGCCCCAAGCAGACCTGAGCAAGACCTAAGCATTCCATCCCCCCCCCCACTCCGCCTCCCCGTGAACCCCTGGCAATTATCTCACAAGAGGATGAGCCTACTCAAGTAGCAATGACCGTGGAACAACTTCCTACACTTGTAGGGAGTGAGGGTGAAAATGGATATAGGAAAGTGAGCTTCAAGGCAATGTACTCATACATTGATGGGATTACCAATAAAGCAAGTGAACTCACGGAAAGGGTGCAAGAAGAAAACCCAGATGTAATAGGACACACGGAAACAAAATTGTCGGGAGTCATAACAGATGCTGTGTTTCGAAAGGACTACTATATAGTAAGGGAAGGGAGAGAAGGTGGAGGAGTGGCCCTGCTGATAAGGAAGGACTGGAGTTTTGATGAGATGGAAATTCCGGGCTGTGATGGGTTTAGAGATTACATAACAGGAACTATAACACTGGGTGGACCTAAGATAATAGTGGCAGTCATATACAACCCTCCCCTAAATGACAGACAACCCAGACAGGAGTTTGATAGGAACAACATGGCAACCAATAATATAATAGAGAGAGCAGCTTCAGTTGCCTGCAGGAATGGCTCAAGACTCTTAATCATGGGCGATTTCAGTCATGGAAAAATGGACTGGGAGAATGGGGACCCACACGGTGGTGCAGGTACATGGAGAGCTAAACTCTTGGAAGAGGCAACAAGGAACTTTCTGAGCCAGCACGTCAGGGAACCCACAAGAGTGAGAGGCAATGATGAACCAGCTAGATTCGACTTGATATTCACCCTGAATGAGTCAGAAATAAGGGATGTCAAAATTGAAGCCTCCATAGGAATGAGTGACCACAGTGTATTGACATTTGAGCACTTGGTGGAGGTAGGGATAACCTATCCAAGGATGGGATCGGAAGGGAAAAGACTAAATAACCGAAGAGGAAAATATGGCGAAATGAGGAATTTCCTAAAGGGAATACCTTGGGAAACAGAACTTAGAGACAAGACTGTACAGGACATGATGGATTATGTCACCCAAAAGTGCCAGGAAGCTGCAGACAGGTTTATCCCGGTTCAAAATGAGAAAAACGAAAAATAACAGAAAAATCCAACTTTTAATAAGGAATGTAAGGTAGCGAAGCAACTGAGTAGAAGAACATGGAGAAACTACAGAAATAACAGAACACCGGAGAGCAGGGAGAGATACCAGAGGGCCAGAAATGAGTACCTCAGAGTGAGGAGGGAAGCAGAGAGACAGTATGAAAATGACATTGCGAGTAAAGCCAAGACCCAACCAAAGCTGCTCCACAGTCACATCAGGAGGAAAACAGCAGTGAAGGAACAAGTGATGAAACTGAAAAAAAGGGGAGAACAGATACACAGAGAATGACAAGGAGGTGCGTGAAGAACTCGACAAGAGATTCCAGGAGGTCTCCACAATAGAACAAGGAGAAGCCCCTGCACTAAATGAGGAGGCAAACCAAGCAACCTTAGAGAATTTCAACCCGTTCTCACACAAGACAGCACATATATGACTTAATGCTTAAAGTCAATATGTTGAATATGAATTAGTAAATATGTGATATATTCCCAGTTTTCCCAAAGCCCAAACTCTTCCTCACGTACCAATTTACGTCTCACAGTACCCGTCCGTCAACCTAGATAGCAGAATAGTCGTGATTGGTTCAATTATAAGCAAAATTGTAGTTTTCATGTCCCACATGGGTTGTGAAATTTACCTACCATTGTCCATGCTCTTAGAATATTACAGATCAGTTACTTCCTATTGAAGGCTCGTAGTTTTGTTTTGAGAAATATTAGTTGTTCTTAGTATATTATAATAAGCACTAAAAATTATTACATAGAATAACAGTCCTTCACCAATCAATATTATATACCATAGTTTGTGCTTTATAAATCTTTAAAGGATGTTTTGTAGGAACGCTAACAGAAAACGATGTTACGTTGGAATGTCTATGGGGTAAACTACTGCAAACAGGATGGTATTGTGTCTACTATACCAACTACAGGATGGGTATATTGTCCACTACCACCTGTTAGGTGGGTAAGGGGTCCAATACCACCCACAGGATGGTATTGGACCCCAATCTCCAGGATGGTATTGGACCCCAATATTGGACCCCATCTCCAATAGATGGGGCGACTCTCGCCCCATCTATTGGAGATTCTGTCCACTAAAGACCCAAAGCTACTCAAACCCTCTTAGTATTATTTAAGTAATGAAGTAATATGGTATATTTACTCACTATAATGTGGGTGCTGAATGCAGAACATGAGAAAACATATATTTACTCCAAACTAATATAATTTCATTATGAAATAAGAAAATATAGTCTCCGTGGTGTAGTGGTAAGACACTCGCCTGGCGTTCCGCGAGCGCTATGTGATGGGTTCGTATCCTGGCCGGGGAGGATTTACTGGGCGCAATTCCTTAACTGTAGCCTCTGTTTAACGCAACAGTAAAATGTGTACTTGGATGAAAAAACGATTTTTCGCGGCAGGGGATCGTATTCCAGGGACCTGCCCGAAACGCTACGCGTACTAGTGGCTGTACAAGAATGTAACAACTCTTGTATATATCTAAAAAAAAAAAAGTAGCATCAAAGGAAGTCGACGGTCCAAGCGTCAATGTTGTGGAGCGACTTATCCAAGATATACCGTTGTTTGGTAAGTGTTTGTTGGCATATCCAGTTGTCGCACTTCTCTGCACAAATTATCACAAATTTAAATTATAATGTTAACAAGTAGAATACGTATTTTTAATAAAATCAAACATAACTAGCCAGAAAACATTTAACATTTATTAAAACATATATGTTCGGAAGTTAAATCGACTTCATAGGACAATAGTTTTTTTATATATACTCGTTATTCGTTGACATGCGTTCGCTACTTAAACTACCATGTACTGTACTTATGTAAAATCTCCCATGTCTCTTCGCTCATCTCACCGAACCCTACAGTTTTGTTTAGTTCATTTATTATGCACCCCATACCCATCTTGTGGGCGGTAGTGGAAAGGGTTACAGAGGCACATAATGGGCTCAGGGACTGAACCCCACAATTCATTTAGCTAAGCAAGTTACAATCTTGATGAGCTAGTTACAAAATTCAATATAAGTCGTCACATCAACAATGGGTTCGAGATCGACCTCAAGTACAGGTTCTAAATTAAGCAACTGACATATGTGGAGAGCTAGTGTCAAAATTTATGTTTG
This sequence comes from Procambarus clarkii, assembly GCF_040958095.1. Classification (NCBI taxonomy): domain Eukaryota; kingdom Metazoa; phylum Arthropoda; class Malacostraca; order Decapoda; family Cambaridae; genus Procambarus; species Procambarus clarkii. The sequence goes on along the minus strand of NC_091161.1, from coordinate 26,722,694 downwards.
TCCTGCACACCGCCCCCCATCCAGTGGGCAGCGGTGGATAGGTTACAATCACTTAGTTACTACCTACAGTTAGCAAACTGGGGATATTTGGCTAAAATTTCTGGTAGCAGATCATTTTGAACGAAATATTGACACATCGCTGGAACATTGGTTATAGAATTGTCTCTAAATTCCCATATCTTTTCGCACTCCATCACATAGTGACGGAGGGTGTGCGAATAATTTTGTTGACACAGTTTACATTTGGTCAGGTCTACATCAGCAGATAATGAGAATTCCCAGAGATACTTGTAACCGAGTCTAAGCCGAGCAGCAGTAACATCTAGAAGTCTGCTGATTTTATTAGATGATCCATAGATGTGTGGCTCCTCTTGCATGATAGTATGATGATAGATGGAATTACTGGTGTCAATTTCACTTTGCCTCAGATCTACAAGATCTTTTTGAAGTTCTCGGTGTACTGCTGCTCTCAGATTGCTCATTGACAATCCAAGGTTACACTCAACGGCTCCTTTAAAGGCAACGGCTCCTTTAAAGGCAACGGCTCCTTTTAACCCTACAGGCTCTGTGATATATTGTTTTATTAATTGAGATTCACAAGTAAAGCTTATAATTGTATATGTTATCAAAAAGGCAGAGCTTAGTTTAGTTCATTTATTATGCACCCCATACCCATCCTATGGGCGATAGCGGAGTGTTACAGAGGCACATAATGGGCTCAGGGACTGAGCCCCACAATTCATATAGCCAAGCAAGTTATAATCTTGATAAGTTAGTTACAAAAGTCAATGCACATTGTCACATCAACAATGGGCTCGAGACCGACCACAAGTACAGTTTATAATTTAGGCAACTGACATATATGGAGGGCTAGTGTCACAATTCATGTTTATCCTACACATAATCCGCTCTTCCCCATCCAATGGGCAGCGTTGGATAGGTTACAATCAAGTCGTTTTTTTGCGTTTTATTCAGAGATTAGATCTTATTGGGTGAGGAAAGATATTCATATTTTAAAGAAGGCTTCTTGGCTGATACTCTCCATTGATGGAAAATATACAACCTTTTGAAAATCAATGTTAGTTTGATCTAGATATTGTAATTAACGAAAGTATTTATGTCATCAGAAAGGTAGAAATATAGGCTGCATTTAAAATCCTTTGTCATAAATATAACTGAAGTGAAAACGAAGATATATGCGTTTTGATGGTTACTTGATGGCTAGCTCAGAGTGTGAAGCCCTGCACACCAGCCAATAAATTTTATAATTAGTTTCCATATATTTTAATTAATCTTAAAAATCTATATGTCAGAAGAAAGGAAGATGTAGCCGTTAATGTGACAACATTTAAAAATATATATATCTTAAGTTAAATAAATAATACCACCTTATCGCCGGTGTCCGGACACATGAAAACTACCTATCTTGAGGTTATCTTGAGATGATTTCGGGGCTTTAGTGTCCCCGCGGCCCGGCCCTCGACCAGGCCTCCACCCCCAGGAAGCAGCCCGTGACAGCTGACTAACACCCAGGTACCTATTTTACTGCTAGGTAACAGGGGCATAGGGTGAAAGAAACTTTGCCCAATGTTTCTCGCCGGCGCCTGGGATCGAACCCAGGACCACAGGATCAGAAATCCAGCGTGCTGTCCGCTCGGCCGACCGGCTCCCTGGTCCAGCGTGCTGTCCGCTCGGCCGACCGGCTCCCTGGCCTGGATACTGATACCTAGGTATCAGTATCTAGCCAGGCGGGAATCACAGGCTGCACAATACTGATAAATTATGTAATGCACTACTTGTGGTCGATCTCGAACCCATTTATGATGGGACGACTTATAGTGAATTTTGTAACTAGCTCATCAAGATTGTAACTTGCTTAGCTAAATGAATTGTGGGGTTCGGTCCATTCATTTTCTTTCTTTATTATGCACCCCATAATACCCATCCTGTGGGGGGTGGTGTAAAGGATTACAGAGGCACATAATCGGTTCAGGAACTGAACCCACTAGTTCGTTTAGCTACGCAAATAACAATCTTTTGACGCTAGTTACAAAATTATTAATGTAAACATACTTATGCATACATGTACATATACATACATATTTAATCACCCACACAAATACACACATCAGTAATCTTTTGTGTCACAAGTAATTCAACAAGAGGCTCACAACAGTCACTATACAAGACACTTTACATCTATGAGGAGTCGCACAGTTACTAGTCTTGCTCCACACCCACCCAACTGGGCGGCAGCTTTACAGTCATGTGCTCCACACATACCCAACTGGGCGGCAGCTTTACAGTCATGTGCTCCACACCCACCCAACTGGGCGGCAGCTTTACAGTCATTTGCTGCATACTTACCCAACTGGGCGGCAGCTTTACAGTCATGTGCATGCATTACCTACTGTAAGCAAATTTTGGATACTTCGCTAAGATTTCGGGCAGCACATCATTATGGATGAATTACTTATACACATTTCATGGACACTATTGATGTTGTTATCTTTAAATTCCGCGATTTTTTTCACATTCCATTATATAATGACGCAAAGTATGCGAATAGTTCTGCTGACAGAGTTTACATTTAGTCAAATCTACATCATCAGATGTTACAAATTCCCAGAGGTACTTGTAGCTGAGCCTAAACCTAGCAGTGGTAACATCTAGAAGTCTGCTAACATTATTGGATGACCCATAGACGTGCGGTTCATCAAAGTTTATACAATATTGTGAAATTGAGAGTCAGTGTAGTAACATAAATTGGTAAATCATAAATATTGTAAGTTAAGAATCTGTTGCATGTGTGTGTGTTGGGGGGGGGGGGGGGGGGGGGTTTATACCCTTGGTAAGCGAGAGTGAAAAAGTAACCTTAGACGTTCTGCGGTCAATGTGGGGGGGGGGGGGGGGGCGAGGGAGGGGGGGAGAGTCAAATCCACCCTCCAACATCTGGACATAGTACCACCATGCAGCCTCCACAACACTCCATCAGCCTCCAGCTGATGCTTGTAGATGCCTCATCTAACCTCACCTATGTCACACATTAACCTACAGTTCTTGTGATATTTAAACTCCTCATCACAGTGGCGTCTCACCAATATAAACTGTATTTGATTTTGTCCCGAAATAGCTATATGCTGACTGGACGTGTATCGTCCAGGCCACGTATGTATGTATGAATGTATGTACGCATGTATGTATGTATGTATGTATGTATGTATGTATGTATGTATGTATGTATGTATGTATGTATGTATGTATGTATGTATGTATGTATGTATGTATGTATGTATGTATGTATGTATGTATGTATGTATGTGTGTATGTATGTATTCCCAATCACGTTAAAGACTCCCCCTCTATCATCCAATTAAAGAGAAAAACAACTATGTACTAAATAATCAACTCCTTGTAACTTTAATTATGCTGACCTTCCTATCTGTATTCAGACTGTGCCTACCATCATTATAGGTGATTATAACGCTAGGCATAGGGATATGGGTAATTCGCAGTTCAATAATCGTAACGGCAACCAACTGTTGTCACTATTAGGTAGTCACGATGATGCAGGTGACCTTGAACCGACGAATATCTACGGGGGTATTCTTGATCTATGTCTCGGTTTCAACGTCTCCCACACCGTCTGTGCCTCGTCAATAGTGCCAGATATGGCGTCTGATCATCTGGCCATATTAGCCACACTAAGCATTGGAAGCTCTATCCTCCCTGGCGGAATGTTCAAGCGGAAGAGGCTGGCTGTGCCCATCGATCAACGAGACAATCTTGTTGCTCATGTGTCAGATTGGTGCAGTTCATCTGAGCCTTCATCAGTTGAAGATTTTAACAATGAGCTCACAGGTACTATCAACCAGTTTATAGAATCACTTGATCCATCGTCCAGGCCACGTAACCCAAATTACACTGGTCATAGCACTTATGTTTATTATAATGATTCTAAATTGCAGACACTAAAACGCACTGCCAGAATAATTCGACTAGCTTATAGAAGGACCCGCACTGCTGAAATGCTTCGGCTCTTTCAAGCGGCTCTGGCTAAGGCCAGGGAACGTATGGTGGAGCTGAGGCAGACAGACTGGGAAACTTTTGTCCGTGGTCTCAATTCTCACACGCCACTAAGTCGGGCATGGAAGGATATCAACAAGATCAAAGGGAAAAATGCTGCAGAGATCTCGTACCCTAATCCTCTGCACAGAGCAAATGAGCTTGTTATAATAATAATAATAATAATAATAATAATAATTTTTATTTAGGTAAAGGTACATACATAAAGAGATTTTACAAAGTTTGTTGGCTTTATAGATAGAGCTAGTACATACAATGCCTAAAGCCACTATTACGCAAAGCGTTTCGGGCAGGAAAAAACACTAATGACTTGATTTGAAAAAAAAAAAAAAAAAAACATACATGGGTTGACAACAGAGGGGTAAGGTAGGTTACAGGGAATTTATTAGGTATAGCTTCGTTTTTAACTTAAACTGGTTGAGAGAGGTACAGTCTTTAACATGGTTGGGAAGGTCATTCCACATTCTGGGCCCCTTGATTTGTAGAGCATTTCTGGTTTGATTAAGTCGTACTCTAGGAATATCAAAACTGTATTTATTTCTGGTGTGGTGCTCATGGGTTCTGTTACAACCTTCTATGAAGCTTTTGAGATCAGGATTGGCATTATAGTTTAGCGTTTTATATATGTATAATACACATGAGAGAATGTGCAGTGACTTAATGTCTAACATATTCAGAGATTTGAGTAGGGGTACCGAGTGATGTCTGGGGCCAGAATTGGATATTGTCCTAATAGCAGCTTTGTGTTGAGTAATTAGAAGACGTAAGTGATTTTGGGTAGTAGAGCCCCAAGCACAAATACCATAGTTGAGATATGGATAGATAAGGGAGTAATAGAGAGTCACCAGGGCAGGGCGTGGTACATAATATCTGATCTTAGAAAGAATGCCCACAGTTTTTGAAACTTTTTTTGATATGTTTAGAATGTGTCCCTGGAAATTCAGCTTGTGGTCAATGAGAATGCCAAGGAATTTGCCATCTAATTTGTTACAAATTTGGGTATTGTTTATTTTGAGATTTATTTGATTAGAGGATTTATTGCCAAACAGAATATAGAAAGTTTTGTCAATGTTAAGGGTGAGTTTGTTGGCAGTTAGCCACAGATGGACTTTATTTAGCTCAGTATTTACTGTGGCATTTAGAGCAAGGGGATCAGGACTGGAGTAAATGAAGGTTGTGTCGTCAGCAAATAGAATTGGTTTGAGGTGTTGGGAGGCATTTGGAAGGTCATTAATGTAGATGAGAAAGAGGAGAGGGCCAAGTATGCTGCCCTGGGGAACACCAATTTTGATGGGTAGGGTGGGAGAAATTGTATTATTCACAGAAACACATTGGAGCCTGTCAGTAAGGTAGGATTTGAGGTATTGTAGGGAGTGTCCTCTGACACCATAATGATGTAATTTAAGAAGAAGGTTTTGGTGGTTGACAGTATCGAAAGCTTTACGCAGGTCCACAAATAACCCAACAGGGAACTCATTTTTATCAAGAGCTGTATGAATCGAGTTAAGCATACTAATAAGTGCATCGTTAGTGCTTTTTTGGGCCTGAAGCCATATTGGCAAGGGCTAAGTATATTGAGTTTGGCTAGATATGAGTAAAGCTGCTTATAGATTAGTTTTTCAAAATTTTTTGACAAGTTTGGCAGGATTGATATAGGTCTGTAGTTGTTAACATCTGTGAGATCACCACATTTGTGGACAGGCGTTACTCTCGCTTTTTTTAGAATATCTGGAAAGGTTTGGAGTTCAAGTGACTTGTTGAAGAGCAAAGCAATAGCAGGGGCTAAAGATCTGGAGGCTTTTTTGTAGATTAAAGTTGGTATCTCCTCAAGGGCACCAGACTTGGTTTTAAGGGAATGGATTATCTCATTGACGTCAGATGGAATTAATAGGCTTTAGGTACAGAGACTGTGGATAGTTCCCTGTAAGATAGTCCTTAATGTCAGTACTGGAAGATGGAATGTCATTAGCAAGGGATGAACCAATGGAAGAGAAGAACCTATTGAACTCAATAGCAGAATCAGAGGCTGAAAGCTGACCATCGTTATTAGACAGGAGAGTCGGTTTGTTATTTAAAGACTTCTTTGATCCCAATATTTGTGAAATTGTTCTCCAAGTTTGTTTAATGTTGCTCTTTATTTGGGTAAATTTATCTTCGTAGTATTTAGTTTTGGCTCGTCTAATTATCTTAGATAGCAATAATGAGTAATTCTTTGAGAATTCTTTGGAGACAATTCCTAACCTATACTTCTTCTCAAGGTCATGTTTTTTATTAATAGATTTAAGTATTCCCTTTGTAAGCCAGGGATTGTTAAGCCTTTTGGTTGTGACTTGTTTTGTAAGCATAGGACAGTAGGTATTATAAAGGCTAAGAGTTTTTTGAAGAAAAGATTGAACTGCAAGGTTGATGTCCTCTATGTTACCTAACTCGGACTCCCAGTTGACATTATCAGTAGCAGTTATAAAATTGTCTATCGCAGTTTCATTGTGTAGTCTAAAACGTATCTCTCTTGACTCAAGAGGTGGTTTGCTAATGTTAGTTAAGAGAAATGTGGGGTAATGGTCTGTAGTGCTATCGGTGATTATACCTGAAGTAAGCGGAGAGGTTATGTTTGTCCAGATGTGATCTAGAGTCGTGGCAGTGCTATCAGTGATTCTAGTAGGTCTAGTGATTAAGGGTATGAGGAAGCAGGAATTCATACAGTTGAGGAAGCTAACAGCAGTAGGGTGTTCTGGCTCGCAGAGGTCAATATTAAAGTCCCCTGCGATAATTAGGTGGTTTTTGTTCAGTCTGTTATCAAGTATTAGATTTCTAAGGTTTGAGTTGAATTCGGACACATCAGTGTTAGGAATTCTATAAACTGCACTCACAGACAGGATAGACTCGGCACCCTTGACTCTGAAGCTGGCGAAGATATACTCCCCATAGCAGTCTCTAGTTCTAATTTCTTTTAAGCATGTTAGTTCTTGGTGGTAGTAAAGAGCAGTGCCACCACCTCTCTGAAGTTGACGACAGTTGTGAATTGCTGAGTAGTTAGGCATGTTAAAGAGTTGAGTAGTATTCTCTTTCAACCATGTTTCAGTAAGTATAATAAAAGAGAATTTGTTGTCAATAGCTTCAATCAAGGCACTAACATCATCGAAGTGTTTACCTAGGGATCTAACGTTCAAATTGATTACAGAGATATTGTGATTATGAGTTAATACATTGTTTACATCATGTGCTGCAAAATATCTGCAATTTAGATCATTAAAGTGATTATTGTCATAGATAGTGGATAAGAGGTTAAGTTCTGGGTCTATACTTGACTGCATAAAAAAAGCTGATTGCAGGAAAAACAAGAAAAAAAAATGTACACAATACTGTACAAAACAAACACAAAAGGGGCTTACAGGGGTACAATGGAGTAAGGGAGTATGGCTAGGCTAGGCAACCTAGGTAATAAATGAGATTAAAGAAAAAACATATAAACATGGACTATACAAAACACAAGATATAGATATACAAAACAAAAATATAAACAAGACTAAGCAATACAAAAACAAATTGAGCAAAAATGAAAAATGAGGTAGATTGCTTACAGGTACTCTCAGGTACACTGTAAGTAACAATAGACAGATAATATATAACAATATAGATAAGAATGTCACGATACAATAAGATAAGCAATTACAGGAACAGATGAAAAACAAATCTGCTGTAAAAATAGAAAGTAATTATAGCAAAACACAACAATATAATAATATAACAATACAATAAGAGCTTACAAAGTATTGAGTCTGCTAAATTAGAGAATAATTATGGCAAGACACAACAATAAATGCAAGTAAACAAAAGAATTGAAACAATTAGAGGTAGAATTAAGGTCACTAGATAGCCATGGAGGATACACAAGTTTGGTGGAGACAACAAAAAATCAGTAGAGACTGACAAGATGAATATATAAAAAAATTTGACAAATGATAATTGTAAAGTAAAATAATCTTAAAGATAATAAATTTTATTAAGCTTAGTTTTAACTTATTAGTATGAACTTAATTAAAAGAACAAAAATGAGATCAATAATTGATTTCAATAAATGACATAGATCAATACAAATAAATTTAAAATATTAATGGAATAGGGTAAGATTAGATTTAAGAGTAAAATTTTACAATGAAACTGAGGTAGATGCTTGCATAAGTGCATGGAGACTTGATGGATTATTTAGGAAATGATATGAATAAGAGCACATTAGGTAAATGGTAAGGCAGAGACAGCACCTTAGACAAAGTTAGATTAAGTTAGGTTAGGCTCAGGCACTGAAAGATTTATTTTATGTACTGGCATTGGTCGGGTTCAGGTTTTAAGATATACCACAATCACTTAAGAAGGCCAGGAGTTGTTGGTCACATTTTATTTCATATCTTTTTCCTGTACCTTCTTTCTTCGCAAAAATCGTACCATTCCTAGTGTAGCACTGCTTGATAAGACCAGGTTTTTGTTTGCGAATTTGGCGCAGCCTGTCCTATTTGATATACTGAACAAGAATTTGGTAATATTTTACCTCTGTACACCTGAAGAATTGAGCAGAGAGGGGTACCTACCTGTCAGCCTCCCGCTCACACAACCAGGTGAATAATTACGATGCTGGATGACGAAGTGCTCCGTCGTCGTCTCCCACGTGGTGATTCACTAATCCAGTAGATTAGTGAGTCAAGTCGAGGTCGAGGGAGGGGGTAGACGTACCGTGCGCGCTCCGTTAAAATCGTGACATTAACAGGGATTCGTAGGACTACTGCCGTGGATTACTGATTACAGACATAACAAAGTGCATAGTGACCGCTGGAAAATTGAAAATAGTCATTAACAATAGAACTTTGTGTTAAATAGAGAATAAACGGGAGACCACGTGTGAGCCAGTGAACGAGGCTTTGGGTACATGCGTGTATTAGGATAAAAAAAAACGAAACAAAAAAAATAGTGAACGGTGATTCGTGGAACAGTGATGTGGAACGGGTATCACAACAACATATAAGTTGGAAGTGAATATTATAAATATAGAACACTAGAAATATAGAATAGTGGCAAGAGGCGGCATCAGTGGTTATAAATCGGGTAACTGGAAACTGGTGACATCAACCTGGGCCACAAGAGGTTACCTGTACTGACCGGGGGACCAGCCTCGCTACCTACGCTAAGTACCTGCCATAAAGTTTGAACAAAATAACATACATAATATTACAAATATACGATATACATATAATATTATAATATTAAACATATAAATATATATACATATATATTGTTACAAATATACAATATACATATAATATTATAAATATATAGATATATACAACAAAACAAGGCAATATGGGAGTAAATAAACAAATTTGTGGCCACTGTAACAACTTCTTAAAGACGAAGGTAACGGGAATTGAATGTTATATCTGTAAGACTAGATTCCATTCGGCTTGTACAGGAGTGAGTAACACTACGGCACTGAGAGATGGCCACTTGCTCTGGGTGTGTAAAAATGACCTGCCAGCTTGGAATATCCTAAAAAACCTTCTAGATAACATGACGCATGAACGGAAAACATCATTCATTGGAAGCCTACCAGCCATCCAGAAGGAGTGGGAAAGGAACAACAATTCTAATATACAAGGGGCGGAGGCTATAGTCAGGGATGAAACTGAGGCTGAAACTCAGGAAGTTGCAAACTCTGACTCAGTAGGCCTGGATGTAGATGACATTAAACTAGAAAGTGTACCTGACAGCTCGATAGGTACAGACACCACGACGGTTCTCGATAGAGCAATTCAGAACAGAAGGACAGACTTATGCAAATTTTATGCAAAGGGCATATGCAGACATAGATATGCTGGTAATAAGAAAGGATTAGAATGCAGTTACCAACATCCCAAAAAATGTTTAAATATGCTTAGGAAAGGTGAGTGTCGATTTGGATCAATATGTAGGTTTTTCCATCCTGACATGTGCCAAACCTCACTGGAGGACAGAAAATGCTATGACCTTAGCTGCCCACACTTTCACGTGAAAGGCACGGAACGCTACATAAAGAGTGGCAAGCAGGATAATGAATTTGGAGGAAACTATAAATTTTTTATACCAGACCGGCAGAGAATTCAAAAGGAGCAGCATGGAGAGTGTATGGGACTGGATGACAGATCCACTGGCATTCCAGAATTACAGATACAATTACCCACCGAAAGGGAACTACAAATACGACAGAAAACTGCCCTACAACAATCAGTACTGGTCAGAACAAACTCATTATGTCCACGAGTAATGGACGTGCCGAAAAAGTCTCCCATTCAAACTATCACTAATAGAGTAACCTCATTCATCTTTGCCAACATACAAGGACTGAAAACAAGAACAAACAACAAAGTACAGTTCATAAATGGCCTCCTCACGGAGTCAAATGCAGTATTTGGAGCTTTCACAGAAACCCATGCAGGGGAATTGTTGGACAGTGAGATCTGGATTCCAGGATATAACCTATACAGGTGTGATAGGAAAATTAGGTCACATGGAGGAGTGGGTCTGTATATTAAGGAAGACCTTGTATGCTCGGAGCTCCTAAACGTTACAAATGAGGTGGTAGAGGTACTGGGAGTAAAAATAGAGAAAATAAATTTAGTGATTATACTAATATACAAACCGCCAGATGCAACGGCTGAGGAATTCACAGAACAGATAAGCAAAATAGAGAATAGCCTTGATAATTTGGAGAACCCGATACCTGATATTATTTTCCTAGGTGACTTCAACTTGCCTAGTCTCAGGTGGAAAATAGCAAACAATAATATTATACCAGGAAATCTATCAGGACCTAACCAACCACAGATTAGAGAACTACTTAGATTCTGTGACAAATTTTCACTCAATCAGCAGATATCGGAGCCAACGAGAAATGAAAATATTCTAGATCTGGTCTTTACGAACAATGAAGACATTATCAGAGACATTACGATATCAGATACCACATACTCAGATCACAAACTCATTGAAGTGCAAACGACCATCAATACTCAGAATAGACCTAAAACGTTGATAAAGCGAGAGGGGCTATTCAGTAAATTCAATTTTAATAATAAAAGGATAGACTGGGAGATAATAAACAGGGAACTTACAAACATTCCATGGGGAACTGTTCTAAATAATACAAGTCCTACAGAAGGAATAGAAAAACTTACTTCAGAAGCGTATCAAGTCTGTCTGAAACATGTTCCTTTGAGGAAAGCCAGAAAGAGATCTAACGTAGAAAGAGAACGCAGACGACACTATAAACGCAGGAAAAAAATAACGGAACTGCTTAGGCAGACACGAATTTCCCGTCAAAGAAGGAATAATTTAAATAGGGAGATTGAAGAAATCGAGCGGAAATTGAAACACTCATATGAAACTGAAGAAAGGCAGTTAGAACAGAAAGCAAATCAGGAAATAAAGAAAAATCCAAAATATTTCTTCTCATATGCGAAATCAAAAGCAAAAACCACTGCCAGTATTGGACCTATTCGTACAAGTGAAGGTTCATACACGGAGGATGACAAAGAAATTAGTGAAATCCTAAAAAAGCAGTATGAGGACATGTTTAGCACTCCAATAAACAACATGAAGGTGGAAGATCCAGACATTTTCTTTATGCGGGATATTCAAACCCCGGTAAATATAACTGATATAAACACGAGCGCACTAAATTTTGAAAAAGAAATTGAAAACATGCCCATGCACTCGGCCCCAGGTCCAGACTCATGGAATTCAATATTTATAAAGAAATGCAAAGTGCCGGTAGCACAGGCACTCAGTATAGTGTGGAGGAAGAGCTTGGACACGGGGGAGATACCAGATGCACTTAAAGTAGCAGACATAGCCCCTCTACACAAGGGAGGGAGCAAAGCATTGGCAAAAAATTATAGACCAGTTGCACTAACATCGCACATCATAAAAGTATTTGAGAGAGTGATTAGGAGTCAGGTCACCAATTTCATGGAGACCAATGACCTTCACAACCCAGGCCAACATGGATTTCGAGCGGGAAGATCGTGCCTCTCACAGCTACTTGAGCACTACGACAAAGTCACTGAGGCATTAGAAGAGAAACAGAATGCTGATGTGATATACACGGACTTCGCAAAGGCCTTCGATAAATGTGACCATGGCGTGATAGCACACAAAATGAAGTCAATGGGAATAACCGGTAAAGTAGGACGCTGGATACTCAGTTTTCTGTCAAACAGGACTCAGCGAGTAACTGTCAACCATATAAAATCTAGTCCAAGTGCAGTGAAAAGCTCTGTACCTCAGGGTACAGTCCTTGCACCACTGCTTTTCCTTATTCTCATATCAGATATAGACAAAAATACAAGTCACAGCTTCGTATCATCCTTTGCAGATGACACAAAAATCAGTATGAAAATTACCTCGGCTGAGGACATTGAAAAACTTCAAGCTGATATTAATAAAGTTTTCGACTGGGCATCAGAAAATAACATGATGTTTAACAGTGATAAATTCCAGGTACTCAGGTACGGTAAAAATGAGGACCTTAAACATAATACAGAGTACAAAACACAATCAAATGTACCCATAGTAGGAAAACAGCATGTAAAGGATTTGGGAATAATAATGTCGGACGACCTAACGTTTAAGGAGCATAACCAAGCAAATATTGCGACAGCCAGAAAAATGATAGGATGGATTACGAGAACTTTCAAATCCAGGGATCCCATCACAATGGTTGTACTCTTCAAGGCACTTGTGTTGTCCCGTCTTGAGTACTGCTCAGTACTCACTTCCCCCTTCAAATCAGGAGAGATTGCTGAAATAGAGGGAATACAGAGAACATATACGGCACGCATAGACGCAATAAAGCACCTAAATTATTGGGATCGTCTCAAAGCCCTCCAAATGTACTCACTAGAAAGAAGACGAGAGAGATATCAAATAATATACACCTGGAAGATACTGGAGGGCCAAGTACCAAATCTACACAGTAAAATAACAACGTACTGGAGTGAACGACATGGAAGAAAATGTAGAATAGAACCAATGAAGAGCAGAGGTGCCATAGGCACAATCAGAGAACACTGTATAAACATCAGAGGTCCGCGGTTGTTCAACGTCCTCCCAGCAAGCATAAGAAATATTGCCGGAACAACCGTGGACATTTTCAAGAGGAAACTAGATTTATTCCTCCAAGGAGTGCCGGACCAACCGGGCTGTGGTGGGTATGTGGGCCTGCGGGCCGCTCCAAGCAACAGCCTGGTGGACCAAACTCTCACAAGTCGAGCCTGGCCTCGGGCCGGGCTTGGGGAGTAGAAGAACTCCCAGAACCCCATCAACCAGGTATCAACCAGATTGATGATGGCGGTTCTTCTCTGTCTAACACAAATCTCTGGAGTCAGTCACTGTATCGGTGTGTCTGTTGTATTGCAGTTCACCAATTCACTGTACCACTGATCACTTGACCCAATATGTCAACAAAGCCTCGTGGGCCCTCCCACGTGGCCTGTCTGGTGAATTCACTGTTTAACACAAAGTTCTAGTGATAGCACTGTATTTTTTCTTTCCTATTCGCGGCGGTTATACGCTTTGTGATACCCCTAGATCTGTGATCTGTCACTGTAGCCTTAATTAACTCAAAAATATTGGCGATTATTCTAGCGCGTGACCCCAGCGACCCTCCCACGTGGCTGGCTGAACTGAACTGTTGTGTGTGTGTGTGTGTGTGTGTGTGTGTGTGTGTACTCCCCTAATTGTGCTTGCGGGGGTTGAGCTCTGGCTCTTTGGTCCCGCCTCTCAACCGTCAATCAACTGGTGTACAGATTCCTGAGCCTATTGGGCTCTATCATATCTACATTTGAAACTGTGTATGGAGTCAGCCTCCACCACATCACTTCCTAATGCATTCCATTTACTAACTACTCTGACACTGAAAAAGTTCTTTCTAACGTCTCTGTGGCTCATTTGGGTACTCAGCTTCCACCTGTGTCCCCTTGTTCGCGTCCCACCAGTGTTGGATAGTTCATCCTTGTTTACCCGGTCGATTCCCCTGAGGATTTTGTAGGTTGTGATCATGTCCCCCCTTACTCTTCTGTCTTCCAGTGTCGTAAGGTGCATTTCCCGCAGCCTTTCCTCATAACTCATGCCTCTTAGTTCTGGGACTAGTCTAGTAGCATACCTTTGGACTTTTTCCAGCTTCGTCTTGTGCTTGACAAGGTACGGGCTCCATGCTGGGGCCGCATACTCCAGGATTGGTCTTACATATGTGGTGTACAAGATTCTGAATGATTCCTTACACAGGTTCCTGAACGCCGTTCTGATGTTAGCCAGCCTCGCATATGCCGCAGACGTTATTTTCTTTATGTGGGCTTCAGGAGACAGGTTTGGTGTGATATCAACTCCTAGACCTTTCTCTCTGTCTGTTTCATTAAGTACTTCATCTCCTTTTCTGTATCCTGTGCCTGGCCTCCTGTTTCCACTGCCTAGTTTCATTACTTTGCATTTACTCGGGTTGAACTTCAACAGCCATTTGTTGGACCATTCACTCAGTCTATCCAGGTCATCTTGTAGCCTCCTACTATCATCCTCTGTTTCAATCCTCCTCATAATTTTTGCATCGTCGGCAAACATTGAGAGGAACGAATCTATACCCTCTGGGAGTGTGTGTGTGTGTGTGTGTGTGTGTGTGTACTCACCTATTTGTGCTTGCGGGGGTTGAGCTTTGGCTCTTTGGTCCCGCCTCTCAACAGATCAATCAACTGGTGTACAGGTTCCTGAGCCTAATGGGCTCTATCATATCTACATTTGAAACTGTGTATGGAGTCAGCCTCCACCACATCACTGCCTAATGCATTCCATCCTTTAACTACTCTGACACTGAAAAAGTTCCTTCTAACGTCCCTGTGGCTCATGTGGGTGCTCAGTTTCC
Organism: Procambarus clarkii; assembly: GCF_040958095.1. Classification (NCBI taxonomy): domain Eukaryota; kingdom Metazoa; phylum Arthropoda; class Malacostraca; order Decapoda; family Cambaridae; genus Procambarus; species Procambarus clarkii. Next base: position 26,707,669 of record NC_091161.1, on the reverse strand, counting down.
ACCTGTGTCCCCTTGTTTGCGTCCCGCCAGTGTTGAATAGTTTTTCCTTGTTTACCCGGTCGATTCCCCTGAGGATTTTGTAGGTTGTGATCATGTCCCCCCTTACTCTTCTGTCTTCCAGTGTCGTAAGGTGCATTTCCCGCAGCCTTTCCTCATAACTCATGCCTCTTAGTTCTGGGACTAGTCTAGTAGCATACCTTTGGACTTTTTCCAGCTTCGTCTTGTGCTTGACAAGGTACGGGCTCCATGCTGGGGCCGCATACTCCAGGATTGGTCTTACATATGTGGTGTACAAGATTCTGAATGATTCCTTACACAGGTTCCTGAACGCTGTTCTGATGTTAGCCAGCCTCGCATATGCCGCAGACGTTATTCTTTTTATGTGGGCTTCAGGAGACATGTTTGGTGTGATATCAACTCCAAGATCTTTCTCTCTGTCTGTTTCATTAAATACTTCATCTCCTATTCTGTATCCTGTGTCTGGCCTCCTGTTTCCACTGCCTAGTTTCATTACTTTGCATTTACTCGGGTTGAACTTCAACAGCCATTTGTTGGACCATTCACTCAGTCTATCCAGGTCATCTTGTAGCCTCCTACTATCATCCTCTGTTTCAATCCTCCTCATAATTTTTGCATCATCGGCAAACATTGAGAGAAACGAATCTATACCCTCTGAGAGATCATTTACATATACCAGAAACAGTATAGGTCCAAGAACTGACCCCTGCTGGACTCCACTTGTAACGTCTCGCCAATCTGAGACCTCACCCCTCACACAGACTCGTTGTCTCCTGTTGCTTAGGTACTCCTTTATCCAGTGGAGTACCTTCCCTTTCACTCCAGCCTGCATCTCCAGCTTTTTCACTAACCTCTTGTGTGGTACTGTATCAAAGGCTTTCTGACAATCCAAAAATATGCAGTCTGCTCACCCTTCTCTTTCTTGCCTTATTTTTGTTGCCTGGTCGTAGAATTCAAGTAACCCTGTGAGGCAGGACCCGCCATCCTTGAACCCATGTTGATGCTGTGTTACAAAGTTCCTTCGCTCCAGATGCTCCACTAGCTTTCTTCGCACAATCTTCTCCATCAGCTTGCATGGTATTCAGGTTAGGGACACTGGCCTGTAGTTCAGTGCCTCCTGTCTATCCCCTTTCTTGTGTATCGGGACTACATTAGCTGCTTTCCAAATATCTGGCAGTTACCCTGTTGCCAGTGATTTGTTATTCACTATGGAGAGTGGTAGGCACAGTTCTTTTGCTCCTTCCTTTAGTATCCAAGGGGAGATTCCATATGGGCCTATAGCCTTTGTCACATCCAACTCTAGTAAACACTTCCTTACTTCCCCGCTGGTAATCTCAAACTCTTCCAGTGGTTCCTGGTTAGCTATTCCCTCTCTTATCTCTGGAATTTCTCCTTGCTCTATGGTGAAGACCTCCTGGAATTTCTTATTCAGTTCCTCACACACTTCTTTGTCGTTTGTAGTGAACCCTTCCGCCCCTATCCTTACTTTCATAACCTGTTCCTTTACTGTTGTTTTTCTCCTGATGTGGCTATGCAACAATTTAGGCTGAGTCTTTGCCTTGCTTGCGATGTCATTTTCGTATTGTCTTTCTGCCTCTCTTCTCATCCTGTCATATTCATTCCTGGCATTCTGGTATCCTTCTCTGCTCTCCAGTGTCCTGTTATTCCTATAGTTTCTCCATGCCCTTTTACTTTGCTGCTTAGCTAGCCTACATCTCTGATTAAACCATGGGTTTCTTATCTTCATTTCTCTGTTTTCCTTTTGGACTGGGACGAACTTGTTTTCTGCGTCCTTGCACTTCTGCCTGATGTAGTCCATGATATCTTGGGCCGTCTTTCCCCTGAGCTCTGTTTCCCATGCTATATCTGTTAGGAATTTTCTTATCCCTTCATAGTTTCCCTTTCGGTATGCTAACCTTTTGGTTTCGGTATCCCTCCTCGAGTTCAATAACCCTTCTTCAATCAGGTACTCAAACATCAGTACACTGTGGTCGCTCATTCCTACTGGGTCCTCAAAACCGATTTCTCTTACGTCGGAGTCGTTCAGAGTGAAGACTAGGTCGAGTCTCGCTGGTTTGTCATTGCCTCTCATCCATGTGTGTGTGTGTGTGTGTGTGTGTGTGTGTGTGTGTGTGTGTGTGTGTGTGTGTGTGTGTGTGTGTGTGTGTGTGTGTGTGTGTGTGTGTGTGTGTGTGTGTGTGTGTGTGTGTGTGTGTGTGTGTGTGTGTACTCACCTAGTTGTACTCACCTAGTTGTGTTTGCGGGGGTTGAGCTCTGGCTCTTTGGTCCCGCCTCTCAACCGTCAATCAACAGGTGTGCAGATTCCTGAGCCTATTGTGCTCTATCATATCTACACTTGAAACTGTGTATGGAGTCAGCCTCCACCACATCACTTCCTAATGCATTCCATTTGTCAACCACTCTGACACTAAAAAAGTTCTTTCTAATATCTCTGTGGCTCATTTGGGCGCTCAGTTTCCACCTGTGTCCCCTTGTGCGTGTGCCCCTTGTGTTACATAGCCTGTCTTTATCTACCCTATCAATTCCCTTGAGAACCTTGAATGTAGTGATCATGTCCCCCCTAACTCTTCTGTCTTCCAGCGAAGTGAGGTTCAATTCCCGTAGTCTCTCCTCGTAGCTCATGCCTCTCAGCTCAGGTACTAGTCTGGTGGAAAATCTTTGAACCTTTTCCAGTTTAGTCTTATCCTTGACTAGATATGAACACCATGCTGGGGCTGCATACTCCAGAATTGGCCTGACATATGTGGTATACAAAGTTCTGAATGATTCTTTACACAAATTTCTGAATACCGTTCGTATGTTGGCCAGCCTGGCATATGCCGCTGATGTTATCCTCTTGATATGTGCTGCAGGAGACAGGTCTGGCGTGATATCAACTCCCAAGTCTTTTTCTTTCTCTGACTCCTGAAGGATTTCCTCTCCCAGATGATACCTTGTATTTGGCCTCCTGCTCCCTACACCTATCTTCATTACATTACATTTGGTTGGGTTGAACTCTAATAACCACTTGTTCGACCATTCCTTCAGTTTGTCTAGGTCTTCTTGAAGCCTCAAACAGTCCTCTTCTGTCTTAATCCTTCTCATAATTTTGGCATCATTCGCAAACATTGAGAGAAATGAATTTATACCCTCCTGGAGATCATTTACATATATCAGAAACAAGATAGGACCGAGTACAGAGCCCTGTGGGACTCCACTGGTGACTTCACGCCAATCAGAGGTCTCACCCCTCACCGTAACTCTCTGCTTCCTATTGCTTAGGTACTCCCTTATCCACTGGAGCACCTTACCAGCTACACCTGCCTGTCTCTCCAGCTTATGTACCAGCCTCTTATGCGGTACTGTGTCAAAGGCTTTCCGACAATCCAAGAAAATGCAGTCCGGCCAGCCCTCTCTTTCTTGCTTAATCTGTGTCACCTGGTCATAGAATTCTATTAAGCCAGTCAGGCAAGATTTACCCTTCCTGAACCAATGTTGTCGATTTGTCACGAAGTCCCTTCTCTCTAGATGTGCTACCAGTTTTTTTCTCACGATCTTCTCCATCACCTTGCATGGTATACAAGTCAAGGATACTGGCCTGTAGTTCAGTGCCTCTTGCCTGTCGCCCTTTTTGTATATTGGGACCACATTCGCCGTCTTCCATATTTCTGGTAGGTCTCCTGTCTCCAGTGACCTACTATACACTATGGAGAGTGGCAAGCAAAGTGCCTCTGCACACTCTTTCAGTACCCATGGCGAGATCCCGTCTGGACCAACAGCCTTTCTAACATCCAGATCCAGCAGGTGTCTCTTGACCTCCTCTCTCGTAATTTCAAACTCTTCCAAGGCCGCCTGGTTTACGTCCCTTTATCCTAGCACAGTGACCTCATCTTGTTCTGTTGTGAAGACCTCTTGGAACCTCTTGTTGAGTTCATCACACACCTCTTTGTCATTCTCTGTATACCTGTGCCTCGCCTGTTCTAAGTTTCACTACCTGTTCTTTCATTGTTGTTTTCCTTCTGATGTGACTGTGGAGTAGCTTTGGTTCGGTCTTAGCTTTGTTTGCTATATCATTTTCATAACTTTTCTCTGCTTCTCTTCTCACCCTGACATACTCATTCCTGGTTCTCTGGTATCTCTCTCTGCTTTCTGGTGTTCTGTTATTCCGGAAGTTCCTCCACGCCCTTTTGTTCAGTTTCTTTGCTTCCATACATGCCCTATTATACCATGGGTTCTTCTTTTGTTTCTCGGATTTTTCCTTTTTTGTGTGTGATTTGATTTTTCCTGTGTGTGTGTGTGTGTGTGTGTGTGTGTGTGTGTGTGTGTGTGTGTGTGTGTGTGTGTGTGTGTGTGTGTGTGTGTGTGTGTGCAACCCGTCCTTTTAAAAATAACGTCACTTTTGGCTGGTATGCGCACTATGGCCAAATTTGGACGTAATTTGAAATGAAATCGACTCACAAAAGTGACGTACTGTTCCGTTTTCTGTTTGAGTCGTCCGGCTTACTCGGCAAGCTTAGAAAAGGATTCTTTCCATTAACGTTTTTCATACCATTTTGAAACTTTATGAGAATTTCCTGCCCACCTAACCTACCAGAGGACCCTTAACTTACTGTTGTTGAAAAAAAAAATCCCAAATTTATTTTCAATATTTTTTCATTCTGACACTGTCCCCACATTGGCACCAGAGGTGGTACCCTCACAAACTTTTATATATATAAATATATATATATATATATATATATATATATATATATATATATATATATATATATATATAAATATATATATATATATATATATATATATATATATATATATATATATATATATATATATATATATATATATATATATATATATATATATATATATATATATATATATATAACTGAAAACTCACACCCCAGAAGTGACTCGAACCCATACTCCCAGAAGCAACGCAACTGGTATGTACAAGACGCCTTAATCCACTTGACCATCACGACCGGACAAAATGAGGTGATAGCCGAGGCTATTTGAACCACCCCACCGCCGGCACTCGGATAGTAATCTTGGGCATAGCATTTTACCAAATCACCTCATTCTTTGGGGCACACGTGAGGAACACAAATGCGAACAAGCCTGAATGGTCCCCAGGACAATATGCAACTGAAAACTCACACCCCAGAAGTGACTCGAACCCATACTCCCAGAAGCAACGCAACTGGTATGTACAAGACGCCTTAATCCACTTGACCATCACAACCGGACAAAATGAGGTGATAGCCGAGGCTATTTGAACCACCCCACCGCCGGCACTCGGATAGTAATCTTGGGCATAGCATTTTACCAAATCACCTCATTCTTTGGGGCACACGTGAGGAACACAAATGCGAACAAGCCTGAATGGTCCCCAGGACAATATGCAACTGAAAACTCACACCCCAGAAGTGACTCGAACCCATACTCCCAGAAGCAACGCAACTGGTATGTACAAGACGCCTTAATCCACTTGACCATCACGACCGGACAAAATGAGGTGATAGCCGAGGCTATTTGAACCACCCCACCGCCGGCACTCGGATAGTAATCTTGGGCATAGCATTTTACCAAATCACCTCATTCTTTGGGGCACACGTGAGGAACACAAATGCGAACAAGCCTGAATGGTCCCCAGGACAATATGCAACTGAAAACTCACACCCCAGAAGTGACTCGAACCCATACTCCCAGAAGCAACGCAACTGGTATGTACAAGACGCCTTAATCCATTTGACCATCACGACCGGACAAAATGAGGTGATAGCCGAGGCTATTTGAACCACCCCACCGCCGGCACTAGGATAGTAATCTTGGGCATAGCATTTTACCAAATCACCTCATTCTTTGGGGCACACGCGAGGAACACAAATGCGAACAAGCCTGAATGGTCCCCAGGACAATATGCAACTGAAAACTCACACCCCAGAAGTGACTCGAACCCATACTCCCAGAAGCAACGCAACTGGTATGTACAAGACGCCTTAATCCACTTGACCATCACGACCGGACAAAATGAGGTGATAGCCGAGGCTATTTGAACCACCCCACCGCCGGCACTCGGATAGTAATCTTGGGCATAGCATTTTACCAAATCACCTCATTCTTTGGGGCACACGTGAGGAACACAAATGCGAACAAGCCTGAATGGTCCCCAGGACAATATGCAACTGAAAACTCACACCCCAGAAGTGACTCGAACCCATACTCCCAGAAGCAACGCAACTGGTATGTACAAGACGCCTTAATCCACTTGACCATCACGACCGGACAAAATGAGGTGATAGCCGAGGCTATTTGAACCACCCCACCACCGGCACTCGGATAGTAATCTTGTGCATAGCATTTTACCAAATCACCTCATTCTTTGGGGCACACGTGAGGAACACAAATGCGAACAAGCCTGAATGGTCCCCAGGACAATATGCAACTGAAAACTCACACCCCAGAAGTGACTCGAACCCATACTCCCAGAAGCAACGCAACTGGTATGTACAAGACGCCTTAATCCACTTGACCATCACGACCGGACAAAATGAGGTGATAGCCGAGGCTATTTGAACCACCCCACCGCCGGCACTCGGATAGTAATCTTGGGCATAGCATTTTACCAAATCACCTCATTCTTTGGGGCACACGTGAGGAACACAAATGCGAACAAGCCTGAATGGTCCCCAGGACAATATGCAACTGAAAACTCACACCCCAGAAGTGACTCGAACCCATACTCCCAGAAGCAATGCAACTGGTATGTACAAGACGCCTTAATCCACTTGACCATCACAACCGGACAAAATGAGGTGATAGCCGAGGCTATTTGAACCACCCCACCGCCGGCACTCGGATAGTAATCTTGGGCATAGCATTTTACCAAATCACCTCATTCTTTGGGGCACACGTGAGGAACACAAATGCGAACAAGCCTGAATGGTCCCCAGGACAATATGCAACTGAAAACTCACACCCCAGAAGTGACTCGAACCCATACTCCCAGAAGCAACGCAACTGGTATGTACAAGACGCCTTAATCCACTTGACCATCACGACCGGACAAAATGAGGTGATAGCCGAGGCTATTTGAACCACCCCACCGCCGGCACTCGGATAGTAATCTTGGGCATAGCATTTTACCAAATCACCTCATTCTTTGGGGCACACGTGAGGAACACAAATGCGAACAAGCCTGAATGGTCCCCAGGACAATATGCAACTGAAAACTCACACCCCAGAAGTGACTCGAACCCATACTCCCAGAAGCAACGCAACTGGTATGTACAAGACGCCTTAATCCACTTGACCATCACGACCGGACAAAATGAGGTGATAGCCGAGGCTATTTGAACCACCCCACCGCCGGCACTCGGATAGTAATCTTGGGCATAGCATTTTACCAAATCACCTCATTCTTTGGGGCACACGTGAGGAACACAAATGCGAACAAGCCTGAATGGTCCCCAGGACAATATGCAACTGAAAACTCACACCCCAGAAGTGACTCGAACCCATACTCCCAGAAGCAACGCAACTGGTATGTACAAGACGCCTTAATCCACTTGACCATCACGACCGGACAAAATGAGGTAATAGCCGAGGCTATTTGAACCACCCCACCGCCGGCACTCGGATAGTAATCTTGGGCATAGCATTTTACCAAATCACCTCATTCTTTGGGGCACACGTGAGGAACACAAATGCGAACAAGCCTAAATGGTCCCCAGGACAATATGCAACTGAAAACTCACACCCCAGAAGTGACTCGAACCCATACTCCCAGAAGCAACGCAACTGGTATGTACAAGACGCCTTAATCTACTTGACCATCACGACCGGACAAAATGAGGTGATAGCCGAGGCTATTTGAACCACCCCACCGCCGGCACTCGGATAGTAATCTTGGGCATAGCATTTTACCAAATCACCTCATTCTTTGGGGCACACGTGAGGAACACAAATGCGAACAAGCCTGAATGGTCCCCAGGACAATATGCAACTGAAAACTCACACCCCAGAAGTGACTCGAACCCATACTCCCAGAAGCAACGCAACTGGTATGTACAAGACGCCTTAATCCACTTGACCATCACGACCGGACAAAATGAGGTGATAGCCGAGGCTATTTGAACCACCCCACCGCCGGCACTCGGATAGTAATCTTGGGCATAGCATTTTACCAAATCACCTCACTCTTTGGGGCACACGTGAGGAACACAAATGCGAACAAGCCTGAATGGTCCCCAGGACAATATGCAACTGAAAACTCACACCCCAGAAGTGACTCGAACCCATACTCCCAGAAGCAACGCAACTGGTATGTACAAGACGCCTTAATCCACTTGACCATCACGACCGGACAAAATGAGGCGATAGCCGAGGCTATTTGAACCACCCCACCGCCGGCACTCGGATAGTAATCTTGGGCATAGCATTTTACCAAATCACCTCATTCTTTGGGGCACACGTGAGGAACACAAATGCGAACAAGCCTGAATGGTCTCCAGGACAATATGCAACTGAAAACTCACACCCCAGAAGTGACTCGAACCCATACTCCCAGAAGCAACGCAACTGGTATGTACAAGACGCCTTAATCCACTTGACCATCACGACCGGACAAAATGAGGTGATAGCCGAGGCTATTTGAACCACCCCACCGCCGGCACTCGGATAGTAATCTTGGGCATAGCATTTTACCAAATCACCTCATTCTTTGGGGCACACGTGAGGAACACAAATGCGAACAAGCCTGAATGGTCCCCAGGACAATATGCAACTGAAAACTCACACCCCAGAAGTGACTCGAACCCATACTCCCAGAAGCAACGCAACTGGTATGTACAAGACGCCTAAATCCACTTGACCATCACGACCGGACAAAATAAGGTCATAGCCGAGGCTATTTGAACCACCCCACCGCCAGCACTCGGATAGTAATCTTGGGCATAGCATTTTACCAAATCACCTCATTCTTTGGGGCACACGTGAGGAACACAAATGCGAACAAGCCTGAATGGTCCCCAGGACAATATGCAACTGAAAACTCACACCCCAGAAGTGACTCGAACCCATACTCCCAGAAGCAACGCAACTGGTATGTACAAGACGCCTTAATCCACTTGACCATCACGACCGGACAAAATGAGGTGATAGCCGAGGCTATTTGAACCACCCCACCGCCGGCACTCAGATAGTAATCTTGGGCATAGCATTTTACCAAATCACCTCATTCTTTGGGGCACACGTGAGGAACACAAATGCGAACAAGCCTGAATGGTCCCCAGGACAATATGCAACTGAAAACTCACACCCCAGAAGTGACTCGAACCCATACTCCCAGAAGCAACGCAACTGGTATGTACAAGACGCCTTAATCCACTTGACCATCACGACCGGACAAAATGAGGTGATAGCCGAGGCTATTTGAACCACCCCACCGCCGGCACTCGGATAGTAATCTTGGGCATAGCATTTTACCAAATCACCTCATTCTTTGGGGCACACGTGAGGAACACAAATGCGAACAAGCCTGAATGGTCCCCAGGACAATATGCAACTGAAAACTCACACCCCAGAAGTGACTCGAACCCATACTCCCAGAAGCAACGCAACTGGTATGTACAAGACGCCTTAATCCATTTGATCATCACGATCGGACAAAATGAGGTGATAGCCGAGGCTATTTGAACCACCCCACCGCCGGCACTCGGATAGTAATCTTGGGCATAGCATTTTACCAAATCACCTCATTCTTTGGGGCACACGTGAGGAACACAAATGCGAACAAGCCTGAATGGTCCCCAGGACAATATGCAACTGAAAACTCACACCCCAGAAGTGACTCGAACCCATACTCCCAGAAGCAACGCAACTGGTATGTACAAGACGCCTTAATCCACTTGACCATCACGACCGGACAAAATGAGGTGATAGCCGAGGCTATTTGAACCACCCCACCGCCGGCACTCGGATAGTAATCTTGGGCATAGCATTTTACCAAATCACCTCATTCTTTGGGGCACACGTGAGGAACACTAATGCGAACAAGCCTGAATGGTCCCCAGGACAATATGCAACTGAAAACTCACACCCCAGAAGTGACTCGACCCCATACTCCCAGAAGCAATGCAACTGGTATGTACAAGACGCCTTAATCCACTTGACCATCACAACCGGACAAAATGAGGTGATAGCCGAGGCTATTTGAACCACCCCACCGCCGGCACTCGGATAGTAATCTTGGGCATAGCATTTTACCAAATCACCTCATTCTTTGGGGCACACGTGAGGAACACAAATGCGAACAAGCCTGAATGGTCCCCAGGACAAAATGCAACTGAAAACTCACACCCCAGAAGTGACTCGAACCCATACTCCCAGAAGCAACGCAACTGGTATGTACAAGACGCCTTAATCCACTTGACCATCACGACCGGACAAAATGAGGTGATAGCCGAGGCTATTTGAACCACCCCACCGCCGGCACTCGGATAGTAATCTTGGGCATAGCATTTTACCAAATCACCTCATTCTTTGGGGCACACGTGAGGAACACAAATGCGAACAAGCCTGAATGGTCCCCAGGACAATATGCAACTGAAAACTCACACCCCAGAAGTGACTCGAACCCATACTCCCAGAAGCAACGCAACTGGTATGTACAAGACGCCTTAATCCACTTGACCATCACGACCGGACAAAATGAGGTGATAGCCGAGGCTATTTGAACCACCCCACCGCCGGCACTCGGATAGTAATCTTGGGCATAGCATTTTACCAAATCACCTCATTCTTTGGGGCACACGTGAGGAACACAAATGCGAACAAGCCTGAATGGTCCCCAGGACAATATGCAACTGAAAACTCACACCCCAGAAGTGACTCGAACCCATACTCCCAGAAGCAACGCAACTGGTATGTACAAGACGCCTTAATCCACTTGACCATCACGACCGGACAAAATGAGGTGATAGCCGAGGCTATTTGAACCACCCCACCGCCGGCACTCGGATAGTAATCTTGGGCATAGCATTTTACCAAATCACCTCATTCTTTGGGGCACACGTGAGGAACACAAATGCGAACAAGCCTGAATGGTCCCCAGGACAATATGCAACTGAAAACTCACACCCCAGAAGTGACTCGAACCCATACTCCCAGAAGCAACGCAACTGGTATGTACAAGACGCCTTAATCCACTTGACCATCACGACCGGACAAAATGAGGTGATAGCCGAGGCTATTTGAACCACCCCACCGCCGGCACTCGGATAGTAATCTTGGGCATAGCATTTTACCAAATCACCTCATTCTTTGGGGCACACGTGAGGAACACAAATGCGAACAAGCCTAAATGGTCCCCAGGACAATATGCAACTGAAAACTCACACCCCAGAAGTGACTCGAACCCATACTCCCAGAAGCAACGCAACTGGTATGTACAAGACGCCTTAATCCACTTGACCATCACGACCGGACAAAATGAGGTGATAGCCGAGGCTATTTGAACCACCCAACCGCCGGCACTCGGATAGTAATCTTGGGCATAGCATTTTACCAAATCACCTCATTCTTTGGGGCACACGTGAGGAACACAAATGCGAACAAGCCTGAATGGTCCCCAGGACAATATGCAACTGAAAACTCACACCCCAGAAGTGACTCGAACCCATACTCCCAGAAGCAACGCAACTGGTATGTACAAGACGCCTTAATCCACTTGACCATCACGACCGGACAAAATGAGGTGATAGCCGAGGCTATTTGAACCACCCCACCGCCGGCACTCGGATAGTAATCTTGGGCATAGCATTTTACCAAATCACCTCATTCTTTGGGGCACACGTGAGGAACACAAATGCGAACAAGCCTGAATGGTCCCCAGGACAATATGCAACTGAAAACTCACACCCCAGAAGTGACTCGAACCCATACTCCCAGAAGCAACGCAACTGGTATGTACAAGACGCCTTAATCCACTTGACCATCACGACCGGACAAAATGAGGCGATAGCCGAGGCTATTTGAACCACCCCACCGCCGGCACTCGGATAGTAATCTTGGGCATAGCATTTTACCAAATCACCTCATTCTTTGGGGCACACGTGAGGAACACAAATGCGAACAAGCCTGAATGGTCCCCAGGACAATATGCAACTGAAAACTCACACCCCAGAAGTGACTCGAACCCATACTCCCAGAAGCAACGCAACTGGTATGTACAAGACGCCTTAATCCACTTGACCATCACGACCGGACAAAATGAGGTGATAGCCGAGGCTATTTGAACCACCCCACCGCCGGCACTCGGATAGTAATCTTGGGCATAGCATTTTACCAAATCACCTCATTCTTTGGGGCACACGTGAGGAACACAAATGCGAACAAGCCTGAATGGTCCCCAGGACAATATGCAACTGAAAACTCACACCCCAGAAGTGACTCGAACCCATACTCCCAGAAGCAACACAACTGGTATGTACAAGACGCCTTAATCCACTTGACCATCACGACCGGACAAAATAAGGTCATAGCCGAGGCTATTTGAACCACCCCACCGCCAGCACTCGGATAGTAATCTTGGGCATAGCATTTTACCAAATCACCTCATTCTTTGGGGCACACGTGAGGAACACAAATGCGAACAAGCCTGAATGGTCCCCAGGACAATATGCAACTGAAAACTCACACCCCAGAAGTGACTCGAACCCATACTCCCAGAAGCAACGCAACTGGTATGTACAAGACGCCTTAATCCACTTGACCATCACGACCGGACAAAATGAGGTGATAGCCGAGGCTATTTGAACCACCCCACCGCCGGCACTCGGATAGTAATCTTGGGCATAGCATTTTACCAAATCACCTCATTCTTTGGGGCACACGTGAGGAACACAAATGCGAACAAGCCTGAATGGTCCCCAGGACAATATGCAACTGAAAACTCACACCCCAGAAGTGACTCGAACCCATACTCCCAGAAGCAACGCAACTGGTATGTACAAGACGCCTTAATCCACTTGACCATCACGACCGGACAAAATGAGGTGATAGCCGAGGCTATTTGAACCACCCCACCGCCGGCACTCGGATAGTAATCTTGGGCATAGCATTTTACCAAATCACCTCATTCTTTGGGGCACATGTGAGGAACACAAATGCGAACAAGCCTGAATGGTCCCCAGGACAATATGCAACTGAAAACTCACACCCCAGAAGTGACTCGAACCCATACTCCCAGAAGCAACGCAACTGGTATGTACAAGACGCCTTAATCCACTTGACCATCACGACCGGACAAAATGAGGTGATAGCCGAGGCTATTTGAACCACCCCACCGCCGGCACTCGGATAGTAATCTTGGGCATAGCATTTTACCAAATCACCTCATTCTTTGGGGCACACGTGAGGAACACAAATGCGAACAAGCCTGAATGGTCCCCAGGACAATATGCAACTGAAAACTCACACCCCAGAAGTGACTCGAACCCATACTCCCAGAAGCAACGCAACTGGTATGTACAAGACGCCTTAATCCACTTGACCATCACGACCGGACAAAATGAGGTGATAGCCGAGGCTATTTGAACCACCCCACCGCCGGCACTCGGATAGTAATCTTGGGCATAGCATTTTACCAAATCACCTCATTCTTTGGGGCACACGTGAGGAACACAAATACGAACAAGCCTGAATGGTCCCCAGGACAATATGCAACTGAAAACTCACACCCCAGAAGTGACTCGAACCCATACTCCCAGAAGCAACGCAACTGGTATGTACAAGACGCCTTAATCCACTTGACCATCACGACCGGACAAAATGAGGTGATAGCCGAGGCTATTTGAACCACCCCACCGCCGGCACTCGGATAGTAATCTTGGGCATAGCATTTTACCAAATCACCTCATTCTTTGGGGCACACGTGAGGAACAGAAATGCGAACAAGCCTGAATGGTCCCCAGGACAATATGCAACTGAAAACTCATACCCCAGAAGTGACTCGAACCCATACTCCCAGAAGCAACACAACTGGTATGTACAAGACGCCTTAATCCACTTGACCATCATGACCGGACAAAATGAGGTGATAGCCGAGGCTATTTGAGTATGGGAGTATGGGTTCGAGTCACTTCTGGGGTGTGAGTTTTCAGTTGCATATTGTCCTGGGGACCATTCAGGCTTGTTCGCATTTGTGTTCCTCACGTGTGCCCCAAACAATGAGGTGATTTGGTAAAATGCTATGCCCAAGATTACTATCCGAGTGCCGGCGGTGGGGTGGTTCAAATAGCCTCGGCTATCACCTCATTTTGTCCGGTCATGATGGTCAAGTGGATTAAGGCGTCTTGTACATACCAGTTGCGTTGCTTCTGGGAGTATGGGTTCGAGTCACTTCTGGGGTGTGAGTTTTCAGTTGCATATTGTCCTGGGGACCATTCAGGCTTGTTCGCATTTGTGTTCCTCACGTGTGCCCCAAAGAATGAGGTGATTTGGTAAAATGCTATGCCCAAGATTACTATCCGAGTGCCGGCGGTGGGGTGGTTCAAATAGCCTCGGCTATCGCCTCATTTTGTCCGGTCGTGATGGTCAAGTGGATTAAGGCGTCTTGTACATACCAGTTGCGTTGCTTCTGGGAGTATGGGTTCGAGTCACTTCTGGGGTGTGAGTTTTCAGTTGCATATTGTCCTGGGGACCATTCAGGCTTGTTCGTATTTGTGTTCCTCACGTGTGCCCCAAAGAATGAGGTGATTTGGTAAAATGCTATGCCCAAGATTACTATCCGAGTGCCGGCGGTGGGGTGGTTCAAATAGCCTCGGCTATCACCTCATTTTGTCCGGTCGTGATGGTCAAGTGGATTAAGGCGTCTTGTACATACCAGTTGCGTTGCTTCTGGGAGTATGGGTTCGAGTCACTTCTGGGGTGTGAGTTTTCAGTTGCATATTGTCCTGGGGACCATTCAGGCTTGTTCGCATTTGTGTTCCTCACGTGTGCCCCAAAGAATGAGGTGATTTGGTAAAATGCTATGCCCAAGATTACTATCCGAGTGCCGGCGGTGGGGTGGTTCAAATAGCCTCGGCTATCACCTCATTTTGTCCGGTCGTGATGGTCAAGTGGATTAAGGCGTCTTGTACATACCAGTTGCGTTGCTTCTGGGAGTATGGGTTCGAGTCACTTCTGGGGTGTGAGTTTTCAGTTGCATATTGTCCTGGGGACCATTCAGGCTTGTTCGTATTTGTGTTCCTCACGTGTGCCCCAAAGAATGAGGTGATTTGGTAAAATGCTATGCCCAAGATTACTATCCGAGTGCCGGCGGTGGGGTGGTTCAAATAGCCTCGGCTATCACCTCATTTTGTCCGGTCGTGATGGTCAAGTGGATTAAGGCGTCTTGTACATACCAGTTGCGTTGCTTCTGGGAGTATGGGTTCGAGTCACTTCTGGGGTGTGAGTTTTCAGTTGCATATTGTCCTGGGGACCATTCAGGCTTGTTCGCATTTGTGTTCCTCACGTGTGCCCCAAAGAATGAGGTGATTTGGTAAAATGCTATGCCCAAGATTACTATCCGAGTGCCGGCGGTGGGGTGGTTCAAATAGCCTCGGCTATCACCTCATTTTGTCCGGTCGTGATGGTCAAGTGGATTAAGGCGTCTTGTACATACCAGTTGCATTGCTTCTGGGAGTATGGGTTCGAGTCACTTCTGGGGTGTGAGTTTTCAGTTGCATATTGTCCTGGGGACCATTCAGGCTTGTTCGCATTTGTGTTCCTCACATGTGCCCCAAAGAATGAGGTGATTTGGTAAAATGCTATGCCCAAGATTACTATCCGAGTGCCGGCGGTGGGGTGGTTCAAATAGCCTCGGCTATCACCTCATTTTGTCCGGTCGTGATGGTCAAGTGGATTAAGGCGTCTTGTACATACCAGTTGCGTTGCTTCTGGGAGTATGGGTTCGAGTCACTTCTGGGGTGTGAGTTTTCAGTTGCATATTGTCCTGGGGACCATTCAGGCTTGTTCGCATTTGTGTTCCTCACGTGTGCCCCAAAGAATGAGGTGATTTGGTAAAATGCTATGCCCAAGATTACTATCCGAGTGCCGGCGGTGGGGTGGTTCAAATAGCCTCGGCTATCACCTCATTTTGTCCGGTCGTGATGGTCAAGTGGATTAAGGCGTCTTGTACATACCAGTTGCGTTGCTTCTGGGAGTATGGGTTCGAGTCACTTCTGGGGTGTGAGTTTTCAGTTGCATATTGTCCTGGGGACCATTCAGGCTTGTTCGCATTTGTGTTCCTCACGTGTGCCCCAAAGAATGAGGTGATTTGGTAAAATGCTATGCCCAAGATTACTATCCGAGTGCCGGCGGTGGGGTGGTTCAAATAGCCTCGGCTATCACCTCATTTTGTCCGGTCGTGATGGTCAAGTGGATTAAGGCGTCTTGTACATACCAGTTGCGTTGCTTCTGGGAGTATGGGTTCGAGTCACTTCTGGGGTGTGAGTTTTCAGTTGCATATTGTCCTGGGGACCATTCAGGCTTGTTCGCATTTGTGTTCCTCACGTGTGCCCCAAACAATGAGGTGATTTGGTAAAATGCTATGCCCAAGATTACTATCCGAGTGCCGGCGGTGGGGTGGTTCAAATAGCCTCGGCTATCACCTCATTTTGTCCGGTCGTGATGGTCAAGTGGATTAAGGCGTCTTGTACATACCAGTTGCGTTGCTTCTGGGAGTATGGGTTCGAGTCACTTCTGGGGTGTGAGTTTTCAGTTGCATATTGTCCTGGGGACCATTCAGGCTTGTTCGCATTTGTGTTCCTCACGTGTGCCCCATAGAATGAGGTGATTTGGTAAAATGCTATGCCCAAGATTACTATCCGAGTGCCGGCGGTGGGGTGGTTCAAATAGCCTCGGCTATCACCTCATTTTGTCCGGTCGTGATGGTCAAGTGGATTAAGGCGTCTTGTACATACCAGTTGCGTTGCTTCTGGGAGTATGGGTTCGAGTCACTTCTGGGGTGTGAGTTTTCAGTTGCATATTGTCCTGGGGACCATTCAGGCTTGTTCGCATTTGTGTTCCTCACGTGTGCCCCAAAGAATGAGGTGATTTGGTAAAATGCTATGCCCAAGATTACTATCCGAGTGCCGGCGGTGGGGTGGTTCAAATAGCCTCGGCTATCACCTCATTTTGTCCGGTCGTGATGGTCAAGTGGATTAAGGCGTCTTGTACATACCAGTTGCGTTGCTTCTGGGAGTATGGGTTCGAGTCACTTCTGGGGTGTGAGTTTTCAGTTGCATATTGTCCTGGGGACCATTCAGGCTTGTTCGCATTTGTGTTCCTCATGTGTGCCCCAAAGAACGAGGTGATTTGGTAAAATGCTATGCCCAAGATTACTATCCGAGTGCCGGCGGTGGGGTGGTTCAAATAGCCTCGGCTATCACCTCATTATGTCCGGTCGTGATGGTCAAGTGGATTAAGGCGTCTTGTACATACCAGTTGCGTTGCTTCTGGGAGTATGGGTTCGAGTCACTTCTGGGGTGTGAGTTTTCAGTTGCATATTGTCCTGGGGACCATTCAGGCTTGTTCGCATATATATATATATATATATATATATATATATATATATATATATATATATATATATATATATATATATATATATATATATATATATATATATATAACTAAAAACTCACACCCCAGAAGTGACTCGAACCCATACTGCCAGGAGCAACGCAACTGGTATGTACAGGACGCCTTAATCCGCTTGACCATCATGACCGGAAATAAGGAAGTGATAGCCGAAGCTATTTGAACCACTTCCCCACCAGCACTCGGATGGCAATCTTGGGCATAGCATTTTATCAAATCATCTCATTCTTTGGGCACACGTGAATATCAATACCCATTTGATATTCTAAGAGTACGACTTAATCAAACTAGAAATACTTTACAAATCAAGGTACCCAGAATATGGAATGATCTTCCCAATCATGTTAAAGACTGTACTTCTCCCAACCAGTTTAAGATAAAAACTAAGTACTACCTAATTAACTCCCTGTAACCGACCTCACCCCCAAAATGTCCACCCATGTCTACTATTTTAAACAATCTTGTTTGTTGTCCAAATTGTATTTTTGTTATTTTTTTGCCATGTTCCCCCCCTATTTTTTGTTATTTTTTTATTTTCTCAACACAATTTATACTTTAATCTCAATTAGTATTAAGTTTTAGTCTTAGCATTTTTCCTGCTCGAAACACTTTGCATAATAGTGGATTTAGGCAATGTATGTGCTAGCTCTATCTATAAACCCATAAACATTTTGTATCTCACCTTCTATGTATGTACTTTACCTGAATAAATATTTTTATTTTATTTATATCTGTTTGAAATGTGGGGTAATGGTCTATAGTGCTATCGATGATTATCCCTGAAGTAAGCGGGGAGGTTATGTTGGTCCAGATGTGATCAAGAGCCGTGGCTGTATTATCAGTGATTCTAGTAGGTCTAGTGATTAAGGGTATGGGGAAGCAGGAATTCATACAGTTGAGGAAACTAGCAGCAGAAGGGTTATCAGGCTCGCAGAGGTCAACGTTAAAGTCCCCAGAAATAATTAAGTGTTTTTTTTCAGTCTGTTCTCTAGTATTATATTTCTAAGGTTAGAGTTAAATTCAGTCACATAAGTGTTAGGAATTCTGTAGACTGTTTCCCCAGTCAGGACAGCATCGCCACCCTTGACTCTGAAACAGGCAAATATATACTCTCCATAAGGGTCTCTAGATTTAAATACTTTTAAGCAAGTCAGTTCTTTGTGGCAGTAAAGAGACGTACCACCACCTCTTTGTATAGGACGACAGTTGTGAATAGCTGAGTAGGTAGGTACGATGTAGAGTTGAGCAGTGACTTTTAACCACGTTTCAGTAAACATAATAAAAGAGAATTTATTGACAACTGTTTGAATCAGGGCATTAACATCACCAAAGTGTTTGCTTAGAGATCTTATATTCAAGTTAATTACAAAAACATTGTTCCTGCAATTTTGATCATTAAAGTGACGATTGTCATATATACTAGATAAGATGTTAAGGTCTGAGTCTATAATAGTTTGCATAAGAGGGCTGTTTTACAGAAAAGCTAAAAAAAACAATTATAAAAGAACTTGCTATGAAAAAAAAGAATATATAAAACTATACACAAAAATGGTAGGTTGCACAAAAGGTACTTTCAGGTACACTGAAGGTAATAATTTGAACTAATGATCAAAATTGCACAGGCAAAGCCAAGAGCACAATGGAGCAAGGGTGGTGAGGCTAGGCAACCTGAGTTTCAAAGAAAAAATAGAATAAAAAATATAAAGCAATATAAACTTAATGGTAATTTAAGTAATAAAAACTTAATGGGAACTTAAGGGAAGTAAAAATGAACTAGAATAAATATTAACAATAGATGACCAATAAAAATAAAATAGCTATTAGAAATCTATAAAACTTATAAAGCTTACTTAGCTATACTTAGTGTAGCTATACTAAGTATACTAAGTATACTTTACTACTTAGCTATAAAGCTTACTTACTATAATATTATAAGTACACTATAGTTGAATACTAAAGTTACACTAAAACAAAATGAGGGAGATTAAATAGAGATATACTCAGGTACACTGAATGATAAAGTTTATACTAGAGGACACAGGCAAAGCCAGTGTACAATGGAAAAACGGAGTATAAAAGAAAAAAAGAGATAATAATAAAGATGACAATTTTTAAAAAAATAAAATTAAAACCTTTTGAAAGGAAAGGCAGAGCTATAGTACACATTGGTAGTTAAATGAGATTATAATTTGAATTCTGGTTATTCAGCATTTATCCCATAGTCATTCAGGAAATAACTGAGGTGAGCTTCAGTGGTTATAACATAGGTTTTTGCATTGTCAGTCCTCCTAGCTATAATTTTACCATCTCGCACAAAACAATGTTTAATTACAAGGGAATTTTTGCAGAAACCACGAAGTTTAAGTAAGAGATTTTGTCTGAACCTGGTCAGACATTCATTCACATAAACAGTGGATTTACAAAGATACTGCAGATTTGATAAGGTCTGACTTGTGGCAGCAGCTATTTAGTTTAACTCGAATTTTCCTGTTATTTATACCAGGTGATTTGATACCCACTCTATAAGCTGATTTATGTCACCTGTTTTGATTGAATTCCTTATCTTATCCTGCAATTCATTGATCACGATGGCAGCACAGTCTTCTCCTTCAGATTCTTGGGGAAAATCACGTGAAGAGATAACGACAGAATCAAGGAGTTTATGTTGGTCTGATTCGTCTTGGGTAACAGTGTGTTGCTGTTGTAGGGTGTTAAGATGGTTCTCCGAATTTTGTAGCAATGCTTCCTGGTTTCCAGTGGTTTCTGATGGTTTAAAGTCAGTAACTGTGTTCTTGAGAGAGTTTAATTCTAGTTGGAGGAGGTCGACTCTGGTAGACAGATCTTGATTAATCTTTATCATTGCTGAAGCTTCACCTCGCAGGTTCATTATTAAGTCCGATTGCTCTTGGATTACTGACAGTTGGTCTTCATGTATTTGGGTTAATAACTTGAGCCATGGGTTATCAGCAAAGCGCTTGAATTCGGAACAAGGGGCAGCAGCTCCTTATAATAACAGTACACAATAATAAACAGGGATTACTAGGTACATAGGATAACATTACAGGGTTATACATTGGGTCACTGAAGCACAATATGAGGATCATTTCAAGGAATATTAATGCAGAAGAACACGTACTCAACACAACAACCATGATGTCAGATGATATCTAAGATTACAATGGTAGAGTAACATAGCTTAGGTACAAATATTGGGGGATTGGGTAGCACTAGGTAGTTTGGGTTTATTTAGAGTACAGAGACTTGAAGTATTATATTCTTGTAAAGGAACAAGCACGCAAGGTGTTTGGGGCAGATCCTTAATCTAACATAATTTTAAGAAGGTAATTTCTAGCAAAATTAAAAAGAAATGCTTACAGGTACATTATAAGAAAGTATAAAAATACACTGTAAGTACGTATAAAAATGCATTGTAAGAAAGTATAAAAAATACATTGTATAGGAAATTTGACAGAAAAAAGTAGGTACATTAAAATAAATTTAAGGGTTATCCACAGGTACATTTTAGCACAATCTGAGGATTATTGTAAGATATAATATAGCAAACTATGTGTATAACTGGATTTTATATATTATATATTATATATATATATATATATATATATATATATATATATATATATATATATATATATATATATATATATATATATATATATATATATATATATATATATATATATATATATATATATATATATATATATATATATATGTCGTACCTAGTAGCCAGAACTCACTTCTCAGCCTACTATGCAAGGCCCGATTTGCCCAATAAGCCAAGTTTTCATGAATTAATTGTTTTTCGACTACCGAACCTACCTAACCTAACCTAACTTTTTCGGCTACATAACCCAACCTAACCTATTGAGATAGGTTAGGTTACGTTAGGTAGGGTTGGTTAGGTTCGGTCATATATCTACGTTAATTTTAACTCCAATGAAAAAAAATTGACATCATACATAATGAAATGGGTAGCTTTATCATTTCATAAAAAAAATTTAGAGAAAATATATTAATTCAGGAAAACTTGGCTTATTAGGCAAATCGGGCCATGCATAGTAGGCTGAGAAGTGAGTTCTGGCTACTAGGTACGACATTATATATATATATATATATATATATATATATATATATATATATATATATATATATATATATATACATACATATATATATATATATATTATATATATATATATATATATATATATATATATATATATATATATATATATATATATATATATATATATATATATATATATATATATATATCTGGGTGGCTTGGGTGTCCGCACTGTTACCCAAATTGCTGTCCCAGCGTTCCTGTCTTCCTCCTCAGCATCAGATGACCTGGTAAAGGAAATTCTACCTGACACCCTGAGTGATGTAGCGGGGATACAGGACCCCCACTACACGGAATGCGACACGAAATGAGGTGCCATGGCAGACCCAGCACTCAGACCAGCCATGCCAAAAGCCAAGAAACAATCCAGCTGGGACAGCCCCGTTGTAGACAAAGAAGCCACAGCTTTGCTGGAGGCAGCAATAACCCCCAGTGATCGTGCACGCCTCACAGCTGTGCAGGCTCCCCATGCAGGGGACTTCCTTTTGGCAGTCCCTATGTCTGCGACAGGCACATGTCTTGATCCGCAGGAGCTCCGTATTGCAGTCGCTCTCCGTCTTGCTGCCCCTATCCACACTGTTCATAGGTGTATTTGCGGCGAGGCAGATGCTGACGAAAATGGATTGCATGGCCTGCACTGTGGAAAATCTGGTGGTTGGCACACTAGACACGACAAAGTCAATGACATCATTAAAAGAAGCCTTGCCTCTGCTCAGTGTCCAGCGGAGAGAGCGCCCCGCAACCTACTGAACCGTGACTCTGTTAGCTTTGCCGGCCGACCAGACGGAATCACACTGCGACCGTGGAAGGGTGGCAGACAGTTGGCAAGGGACTATACTTGTGTATCCACCCTGGCAACCACATACATCAACCTCTCTGCCGGCACAGCAGGAGCCGCGGCGACACGCAGAGAAAGAGACAAGTCAGCCAAGTACAGGCAATTAGATCATCGGTACAACTTCGTTCCAATAAGGTCTGAGACCCTAGGCCCATGGGGAGAGAGTGCAACAAGGTTTCTTAAGGATCTTGGTTCCAAGCTCATTGACACCACAAGAGACCCTAGAGCGGCAAGTTTTCTCTTTCAGCGCATCAGTGTCGCGATCCAGAGGGGGAATGCTCGCTGCATCCTCAGTTCCTGCCCGGCGTCGGAGGAGTTCGAGGAAGTCTACAGCCTCTAGGAAGCGAACTTTTTTTTGTGTCCTCCTAATGTTAATTTTTTGTATAAAATCAGATATGTAACTGTATAACCTTGCATAATAAAGTGTACACCATAAAAAAGGGGGGTGGTAGGAGAAGCGAACACTCTTACGTATTCAGAGTTAAATGGCAAGTTTGTTCCTGAATACTCTGTGTTCCCTTCTCTGAGGTTGTGGGTCCCTATAATTGCACCAAAGGTGCAATTATAGGGACCCCTATATATATATATATATATGCGAACAAGCCTGAATGGTCCCCAGGACATATGCAACTGAAAACTCACACCCCAGAAGTGACTCGAACCCATACTCCCAGAAGCAACGCAACTGGTATGTACAAGACGCCTTAATCCACTTGACCATCACGACCGGACATAATGAGGTGATAGCCGAGGCTATATGAACCACCCCACCGCCGGCACTCGGATAGTTATCTTGGGCATAGCATTTTACCAAATCACCTCATTCTTTGGGGCACACGTGAGGAACACAAATGCGAACAAGCCTGAATGGTCCCCAGGACATATGCAACTGAAAACTCACACCCCAGAAGTGACTCGAACCCATACTCCCAGAAGCAACGCAACTGGTATGTACAAGACGCCTTAATCCACTTGACCATCACGACCGGACATAATGAGGTGATAGCCGAGGCTATATGAACCACCCCACCGCCGGCACTCGGATAGTTATCTTGGGCATAGCATTTTACCAAATCACCTCATTCTTTGGGGCACACGTGAGGAACACAAATGCGAACAAGCCTGAATGGTCCCCAGGACATATGCAACTGAAAACTCACACCCCAGAAGTGACTCGAACCCATGTGGGGTGGTTCATATAGCCTCGGCTATCACCTCATTATGTCCGGTCGTGATGGTCAAGTGGATTAAGGCGTCTTGTACATACCAGTTGCGTTGCTTCTGGGAGTATGGGTTCGAGTCACTTCTGGGGTGTGAGTTTTCAGTTGCATATGTCCTGGGGACCATTCAGGCTTGTTCGCATTTGTGTTCCTCACGTGTGCCCCAAAGAATGAGGTGATTTGGTAAAATGCTATGCCCAAGATAACTATCCGAGTGCCGGCGGTGGGGTGGTTCATATAGCCTCGGCTATCACCTCATTATGTCCGGTCGTGATGGTCAAATGGATTAAGGCGTCTTGTACATACCAGTTGCGTTGCTTCTGGGAGTATGGGTTCGAGTCACTTCTGGGGTGTGAGTTTTCAGTTGCATATGTCCTGGGGACCATTCAGGCTTGTTCGCATTTGTGTTCCTCACGTGTGCCCCAAAGAATGAGGTGATTTGGAAAAATGCTATGCCCAAGATAACTATCCGAGTGCCGGCGGTGGGGTGGTTCATATAGCCTCGACTATCACCTCATTATGTCCGGTCGTGATGGTCAAGTGGATTAAGGCGTCTTGTACATACCAGTTGCGTTGCTTCTGGGAGTATGGGTTCGAGTCACTTCTGGGGTGTGAGTTTTCAGTTGCATATGTCCTGGGGACCATTTAGGCTTGTTCGCATTTGTGTTCCTCACGTGTGCCCCAAAGAATGAGGTGATTTGGTAAAATGCTATGCCCAAGATAACTATCCGAGTGCCGGCGGTGGGGTGGTTCATATAGCCTCGGCTATCACCTCATTTTGTCCGGTCGTGATGGTCAAGTGGATTAAGGCGTCTTGTACATACCAGTTGCGTTGCTTCTGGGAGTATGGGTTCGAGTCACTTCTGGGGTGTGAGTTTTCAGTTGCATATGTCCTGGGGACCATTTAGGCTTGTTCGCATTTGTGTTCCTCACGTGTGCCCCAAAGAATGAGGTGATTTGGTAAAATGCTATGCCCAAGATAACTATCCGAGTGCCGGCGGTGGGGTGGTTCATATAGCCTCGGCTATCACCTCATTATGTCCGGTCGTGATGGTCAAGTGGATTAAGGCGTCTTGTACATACCAGTTGCGTTGCTTCTGGGAGTATGGGTTCGAGTCACTTCTGGGGTGTGAGTTTTCAGATATATATATATATATATATTGTGACGATAATCTCCTTCAAGAGATTGAGCCTGCTCTTCCCTCCACAATTACGTCGTTATATATATATAAAACTACTATGGAAGAAATGTCCAACAACGACAACAACACCAGCAAGGTTTGCCAGAGCGCAAAACGTATGCAGCCAGGAACACCTGCTCAGACTCAAACCGCCAAACTACCCGTCTTGCTGCCGGCTCCTCTGATTGGTCGCCGGTCTGGCTGCAACTGCACTCGCCCCCCCCATACTACTTGATGTCTGGGGCCGCCACGACCTCAGTCCTCAGAATATTCCGTGCTTTCACAGTTAACACTTCTCCCTGCTAGACGTAAGCTTTAGCGTACGTATACTGAGAGAGGTGATAGCTTAAAGCCAATATTCCAGCACCTTTCATATACTTGAATATTGCACTTCTTGTTATTTTGTCTTAACGTAACTTTTCATTGTGTCATTTAATTATTCTTATTATTTTGATTGATTGATTTTATTATACGAATTTGTTTGTCCATTTTATTCATGTTTTGTTTATTTAACGTAATTAAAATTTCATTGTTAAAGTTTACTTGTGTTTTGTGTGTCTTCTCCTTACCTTACCACAGACGAAGTTCCAGATTTTCTATTTTTTTTAATACTATGTGACGAGGCCATACCCATAGCTTTGAACAGCCGAACACCAACGCGTTACCGTCACATATTATATGGGGGCCTGTCCTAGGAGCTTCACTCAGGTACTGGTGCCAAGTGGTAATTTATGGTAAGCGTATTTAACTTTGTTAACGTAGCTTTACTATTTTTCATATTCAATTTCATTTTTTATAAGGTGCGGTGTATTGTGCATTACGAGAGTAACATATAGTGAAGGTGAGACAACTTTGGATTACGTGGTAACTGTAGGCCGCAGTCATACTCTTAATTGGTCATCTCTCCCTCCGTGTTATTACTCGTGTTTACCATCTTTGTCCCTTGGATATTTCTCATTTTTGACAGATCATCATATTGGTACCCTGGTACTGTGGTCTGCCCCGGGTCAAGAGTACCCAATCTTCTGCAATCTGACTGTAGGAGGACAAAGAGGGCCATAGTTCCTCTAGCTCGAACTTTAGTTGCTGAATTGGGACCTCAGCAGCAGTTCTCGTCACCAGTTGACACCTCGCACCCCTACACGTCAGTCAGAGATGATGATACATACAACGGTAGGGAATTAGCTTACTTTTTCAGAGCACAAAAGTTCGCTAATTCTGTAAGTATCATATTAAATTCAGTAGGAAAAACTTGCTTTATGTCCTATAGAGACTTGGCAAGGTATGCCTACATCCTTGGACTACCAATTTTACTTTTGAGGCAATTAACTGTTTCATTTGTTTTCGAAACTCTGTTTCATTTGTTAGTAGGATTTTCTTGCCCTTATCCTCTTACATGAGTACCGGGTACAAGATTTCCTGCGCCCTTGATTTACATTAATCATTTAACATCTTTTACTTAACTTTAATTGTTAAAAATCTCACAGGATAGGTACCAGTTGCCACGTTCTCCTGTTTCTGACATTCACTATTGAATATTCGTGTACCTTTATTTGCTAATTTCACCATGTTTCGTCTCCAAGCTTTCCGTGCAAATCCAGCAGGTGAAATAGGGACTTTAAGTCGTGCCAAGAAGACTGAATTACAAACTCTTGCACATGAGTATCAACTAGAAGTTCCCTACCAAGCCAACAAAAATGACCTACACAACCTGTTGCTGGATTACTATTTAGAGCAAGGTAAGATAGACTCTGAAACTCATGAAACTTACTATATTGCAGAAAAAACTGATTTGGCAACGCTGAAACTCAAACTAGAGCTGGCCAAGATTGAACGTGAGCAGCAAAGAGAAGCAGCTGCCATACGAAGGGAAGAACAAGAACGCGAAGCTACTTTGAGGAGAGAAGAACAAGAACGAGAAATCACCCTCAGAGAACGTGAAACTACTTTGAGGAGAGAAGAACAAGAACGCGAAGCTGCCTTGAGGAGAGAAGAACACGAACGTGAGGTCGCATTACTCCGTGAACGTGAACGAGTACAGCTTGAAACCAAACAACGCGAGTTGGAAATACAACGCGAACATGACAAGCAACAAGCGACTCTGGCTCTAGAGTGTCGTCAACGCGAAATCGCCTTGGAAACTTCACACTTCACTCAACGCCAGCAAGCTACTGCCAATCTTCCCGTCAGTTTTAATATATCACATGCAAGTAAGTTAATGCCATCCTTTGTAGAAGCAGAAGTTGATGTGTTCTTTACCACCTTTGAAACCCTTGCTAATCAACTCAGTTGGCCTGTCGACCAATGGGCCACACTTCTCAGAGTCCATCTTACAGGTAGAGCGGCAGTCACACTCAGTACTCTGGCGTCTGAGAATGACTACCAGACTCTGAAACAAGCAGTGTTAGACGCCTACCTACTTTCCACAGAAAGTTATAGAAGGAAATTTCGTGACCACCTGAAGGCAAGTACCACTACCTTCCTCGAGTTTGCTAACACGAAACGGAGGTATTTCATGAAATGGCTGGAAGCAGCACATGTCTTTACTTTTACAGAACTCGTCAACCTGATGCTTGTTGAAGAATTCTTGAGACGTGTGCCGCCTCCTGTCCGCCTCTACTTAGCAGATAAAGAAGAAACCGACTACCTGAAGTGTGCTAAGTCGGCTGACACTTACAGCCTCATCCACCGGCTGACACCCGAACCATCCTCCAGTAAGAAGTCGTGGTACAGTTACGAGAAAGTGAGCCCCGATCAAGCTGGTTCACAACTGTACTGCAAGTATTGTAGACTCTATGGACATACCATAGACAAGTGTGGTAAGTCTCAATACAAGGGATCCACTGACCAACAAAAACCCAAACCAACTCCTCCTAAGTCCGGTAAGCCTGTGATGAATGTTGGTGTTAATGTTAATGATCTTTCTCTTTTCAGTAACCACTTGTATACTGGAACTGTCTCTGCCAACGGTTCAAATCCGGAGGGACGTTTCAAATTGAAGATCTTGAGGGACACAGCGGCTCTTCAATCGATCATCTTGAAGTCGGCTGTGCCCAACATCACCTACACCGGAGAAACTGTCTTCATCACTGACCTCACTGCTACCACTCCATACCCTCTCGCCAGAGTCCACCTGGATTGTCCCTACGTGAACGGGGAAGTCCAAGTCGCCGTCAGGGAAAAGCCTTTTCCCATGCCTGGAGTGCAACTTCTCCTAGGCAACGACTTGGCAGAAGACCTGCAACCGACCAACCTGATCGTCATGGACAAACCCCAGGTGTGTAACTCTGTGCCAAGTAACCCTATTCTAGAGTATGTTCCAGCAGAGGTTCAAGAGAGTGATGAAGTTTCTCCTCCGGTTCTCGTGACCACCCGTGCACAAGCCGCACGTCCACAGCCAGCTGACTCTACTGCTACCGCTGTCCCTCAAGACCCTCAGAAACTCCCCCCGCATCTGACCAAGTTGGAGTTCCGTAAGTTGCAGAGGGAAGATCTTACTTTAACACCATTGTTTTTCCAGGCTGAGACTCAACCCGACAGTATTCCTGGGTTCTTCCTAGAGAACGACTTGCTCTACCGCAGATATAGACCCAGTAAACTGAAGGAGGAGGACGATTGGGCCAACATCGAACAACTTGTGATTCCTACCAGCCTGCGGCCCACTATTCTACACCTGGCCCACGGAGCACTCTCCCACTACGGCTTCAACAAGACTTACCATGGAATTCGTCAAGACTGCTACTGGCCAGGTATGGTAAATAACGTCAAACAGTACGTAAAACAGTGTCATACATGTCAGATGGCAGGCAAACCGAACATCTCCATTCCCAGAGCGCCACTGATTCCCATACAGGTGCCTGCGGAACCTTTCCACAGACTCATAATAGACTGTGTCGGTCCTTTACCTCGGACCAGTTCAGGTAACGCCTACATCCTAACCATCCTGTGTCCTACCACCAGATTTCCCATAGCAGTTCCAGTGAAGAACATCACGGCTGCTACGGTTATAAAACATCTATTGAAGATCTTCACTCAATACGGATTTCCCAGGGAGATTCAGAGCGACTGTGGTACCAACTTCACCAGTGATCTCTTCAAAAGGACACTGGAGGAGTTCAACATCAAACAGGTATTGTCCAGCCCCTATCATCCTGCTTCACAGGGTTCTCTTGAACGTAGTCATCAGACAATCAAAGCACTCTTGAAAAAGTTTTGTAGTGAAACCTCTAAGGATTGGGATAAGCAGATTGACCTTATAATGTGTATTTACAGAAGTCTCCCCAATGAGTCCCTAGGAGTATCTCCTTATGAGATGCTCTACGGCCGTAAGTGCCGTACTCCCCTTAAGGCTTTCAAAGACTCTCTCAGAGATGCCACCTTCAGTGAGCATCAGAATGTGCCCCAGTTTCTTCAAAACCTTCAACACATTCTAGAGAGTCCACCGCTTTGCCCATGATAATCTATTGAAAGCCCAGGAGAGAATGAAGACTCATTATGACCAGACCAGCAAAGTAAGAAAATTCAAGCCGGGAGACTTCGTCCTTGCATATTTCCCTATCCCAGGTTCACCTTTACAAAACAGGTTTTCAGGACCCTACTGCGTCAAAGAGTGCCGGAATAACAACAACTACGTCATAGAAACTCCAGATAGGCGGCGGAAGACCCAGCTGTGCCACGTCAACCTCCTGAAGCAATATAATGGTACTCCTCCCACTGTCCTAATAAACTGTTCTACCTTCACAGAACCCTACATCCACAGTGAGACCTTCCCAGCTTCTCTTCCCGAAAGCACTGACAAGGAGTCAGCGCTTTCTAATTCCGAAATCCTTAATGATCTTCCCAAATGCTTTCAGGATAATAATCGTGCTCCTTTGCCCTATTCTAATTCCACTCTCACCTCGTCAGATAAGCCCTTCATCCTCCATGTCGACGCCAGTGGTACCGACATTGGGGGTGTCGCGATGCAGCAACGAGGTGAGGAGAATACACCTGTCGGCAACTACTGCTACAAGGAACTACGGAACAATTGGCAAGGAGCTACTCTTCCTCATCCTGAAGCTCCAGCACTTCACTCCACACCTGAAAAGTGCTCGGTCCACCATCAACACGGACCACACCACCCTACACCTCCTGCAGCACGCCCACTTCTCATCTCAACGTCTTCTACTATGGGCTTGCTAACTGCAGAAAATCCACCTGTAGTCACGCTATACCAAGATTCCGACAACATCTTAGCCCATGATCTCTCCAGAATTTATGAAGTAGAAGCGACTCCATCTATTACTCCACCACATAACGACGTACTTCTTCCAGAACCGCAGGCTTCGGGGGAGAGTTGTGACGATAATCTCCTTCAAGAGATTGAGCCTGCTCTTCCCTCCACAATTACGTCGTTATATATATATAAAACTACTATGGAAGAAATGTCCAACAACGACAACAACACCAGCAAGGTTTGCCAGAGCGCAAAACGTATGCAGCCAGGAACACCTGCTCAGACTCAAACCGCCAAACTACCCGTCTTGCTGCCGGCTCCTCTGATTGGTCGCCGGTCTGGCTGCAACTGCACTCGCCCCCCCATACTACTTGATGTCTGGGGCCGCCACGACCTCAGTCCTCAGAATATTCCGTGCTTTCACAGTTAACACTTCTCCCTGCTAGACGTAAGCTTTAGCGTACGTATACTGAGAGAGGTGATAGCTTAAAGCCAATATTCCAGCACCTTTCATAAACTTGAATATTGCACTTCTTGTTATTTTGTCTTAACGTAACTTTTCATTGTGTCATTTAATTATTCTTATTATTTTGATTGATTGATTCTATTATACGAATTTGTTTGTCCATTTTATTCATGTTTTGTTTATTTAACGTAATTAAAATTTCATTGTTAAAGTTTACTTGTGTTTTGTGTGTATTCTCCTTACCTTACCACAGACGAAGTTCCAGATTTTCTATTTTTTTTTAATACTATGTGACGAGGCCATACCCCTAGCTTTGAACAGCCGAACACCAACGCGTTACCGTCACAATATATATATATATATATATATATATATATATATATATATATATATATATATATATATATATATATATATATATATATATATATATATATATATATATATATATATATATATATATATACACACCCACTAACGTGTAGGGTTTTGGGCAAGTCCTTAATCCTATGTTCCCCGGAATACGACCCCAACAAACAATCATTTAACAACCAGGTACCCATTTTACTGTTGGGTTAAAGAGAGAGGCTACAGTTAAGGATTTGCATCCAGTAAATCCTCCCCGGCCAGGATACGAACCCTAGGGCAGAGCGTTCGCGGAACGCCAGGCGAGCCTCCTACCACTACGCCACTAAGACCAAATATGAGATATAAGATAATAGCAATGATTATAATGGTAAAGTTGTATGGCATAGGTACATATTTTGGGGAATTGGGTAGCACTAGATACAGTGCGAGATTCAAGCACTAGGTAGGAAACTATGAAAATGAAATTTGGTACTTTTTGGTTTTATTTTTGAACAAGGCAAAAGTTTGGTATTAGTGACTTTAGGTATTGTATGTACTTGCTCTATCTATAAATCCAACATTATGTTTGTAACTCGTCTATGTATGTACTTTTACCTGAATAACCATTTTTATTTTTTTTTATTTTGACGGCTTTTTAATTCGTTAGGGAGTGAGTTCCATCGACTAAGTCCATATATTTGCATAGAGTGTTTACACAGATTAAGTTTGACTCTGGGAATATCAAAGAGATATTTATTTCGGGTGTGGTGATTATAAGTGGTGATGGTGATTATTGGCCCTTACGTCCAACAGATGGCGCTGTTTTTAAAAAAATATCATGTTCTTTCCTGTCATAGGTGAGTCATGAATATAGTAGATATATAAAAATACACACCTATTCGAATGCAACGTTGTGTCAAAATTTCAAAGCAATCGGTAAAGAGGTTACGAAGATTTCCCTCACATGAAAAACACATGAAAAACACAGTTATTCAGAAAAAGCATGTTTTTAACCTTCACAGACGTGACATCTATATAGTATGTATATAAAATCCTGCTCGAAGGCGAATGGAACGTTGTGTGAAAATTTCAAAGCAATCGGTGAAGTACTTTCGGAGATTAGCGATTTTGAACAAACGAACATTTCCATTTTTATTTATATAGATAAATAAATAAATAAATAACAAAATAAATACAATTAATAATGATGGTAACAGAGTGGGCGATGAGTCACAATAACGTTGCTGAAGTATGTTGACCAGACCACACACACTAGAAAGTGAATGGACGACGACGTTTCGGTCCGTCCTGGACCATTCTCAATCGACTTGAGAATGGTCCAGGACGGACCGAAACGTCGTTGTCCCTTCACTTTCTAGTGTGTGGTCTGGTCAACATGGTAACAGAGTCCATTTCATGTGGTCTCCATCTCATGTTGGCCTCAGCAAGAAACTCACATTCAGGCTACACAATGAAGCAGCTATAGGCAACCTGTCAAATGCACTTCACAATATTAACTTATGTCCTCAGTCATTTACGTTATGTTATTAACGTTTGTTATTAATGTTAATGTTATTAATCTTATTAATGTTATGTTTGTTATGTCATTTACGTTCTATAATTATTCAACACAAAGCTTCTATTAGAACAATATCTAACTGTGGCCCCAGACAGCACTCGGTATCCTTACTCAAATCTCTGAATATGTGAATATGTTAGATATTAAGTCACTGCACATCCTCTCATGTGTACTCTATATATTTAAAACTCTGAATTGTAATGTTAATCCTGACCTTAAAAACTTCTTAGAAGGTCGTTAGGGAGTGAATTCCATAGACCAGGTCCATATATTTGCATAGAGTGTTTACACAGATTATGTTTGACTCTGGAAATATCAAAGAAATATTTATTTCGGGTATGGTGATTATAAGTTCTATTACATCTGTTCGATACATTAATTGTAAGTGACTCTTTATCATCCTTAATTGCTCTCAACTCTTTAAGACATAACTGTAACTTGCTCGTGTCCGAAGCTAACAGAACCCATGGGCACCACACCAGAAACAAATACCTTTATGATATTCGAAGAGTACGACTTAGTCAAACTTGAAATGCTCTCAAAATCAAGGGACCCTGAATGGGGAATGACCTTCCTAATCATGTCAAAGGCTGTACCCCTCTCAACCAGTTTAAGATGAAAACTACGTAATTAACTCCATGTAACCTACCTTACCCCTAAATGTCAACCCATATCTTACTATTTTTAAACAATGCTGTTTGCTGACCAACTTGTATATTGGCTATTTTCTACCATGTTCTACCATGTTCTACCATGTTTTTAACCGTCACAGACGTGACATCTATATAGTATGTATATAAAATCCTGCTCGAAGGCGAATGGAACATTGTGTGAAAATTTCAAAGCAATCGGTGAAGTACTTTCGGAAATTAGCGACTTTGAACAAACGAACAAATTTTTTATCTTTTATTTTTTTTTTCAATGCAATTTATACTTTCATCTCAATTACTATTAAGTTTTAGTATAAATGTTTTTTCCCCCACTTCGCCTTGCCCAAAACGCTATGCGTACTAGTGGCTTTAGGTACTGTATGAACTAGCTCTATCTATAAATCAATCAGAATGTTTGTAACTGCATCTATGTATGTACTTTTCCAACATAAATTATTATTATTATTATTATTAATATTATTATTATTATTATTTTAACTGGGAATCTGAATTCAATAATACACAGGATATAAATTCATTAGCTAACTTCTTTCTCTTCAAAACTCTAAGCCTCTATAACACTCATTGTCCCCTCCTCACCAAACAAGTAACTGACAAAAGAATAAACAATCCGTGGCTCACAGTTGGCATATTCAAATCAATAAACAAAAAACATGAATATGAAAGGAAATTTAGGATTGGCCTAGTTACAAAGGAAGTAGTTAAAAGGTACTCATCAGTGATTACCAGTATCATAAGAAAAGCTAAACTTTCATATTATGAGAATAGTTTTAAAGAAGCAAAAGGCAACATGAAAAGCACATGGAAAACCATCTCTAATATTCTAGGAACTAAACAACACTCCCCCAACCAGAAAAAACTCTCTAAGGATGGCTATACACCGTAAACTGATTTAGAAATAGCAAATGAATTTAAATAGCTTCTTTTCATCGGTTGGTGCTAACCTTGCTAGAAAAATCGCACAGACTCAGACACATATCTCTCAGGCAGCTATCCAATCTTTCTTCTCCTTTCACCAGTCAGCCCGACAGATGTTGTGTCCATCATACACTCACTAAAAACCAAAGCTGGGAACATCAGTGAAATCCCATCCATTGTATACAAGAGCGACTCCCATGCCCTTGGGCCACCCATAGCTCTGCTGTTCAACAAATCCCTAGAGTGTCATACCTTCCTTGATATCCTTCAAAAAGCAAGAGTAACGCCAGTTCATAAAGGAGGCAATCCGGCAGACATAAACAATTTTAGACCAATGTCAAACCTACAAATACTATAAAAAATATTTGAAAAATTACCTACAAACAGTTTTACTCCTACCTCGTAAAATTCGACATACTTAGCCCCTGTCAGTTTGGCTTCCGCTCCCAAAAGAGTACCAACGATGCAATTATTAGTCTCCTTGATATAATTTACTCAGCCCTTGACAAAAATGAGTTTCTGATTGGACTCTTCATTGATCTGAGAAAGGCCTTTGATACTGTTAATCACAACTACCTTCTCACGTAAACTCCATCATTATGAATCCGAGGCCATGCCCTGGACTATATCCAATCCTATCTTAGTAATAGACACCAATGTGTAGCCATCAATAATATAACCCTCTCCCACTCTACCAATAACCGTCTGTTAGATTAAAAACCTGCCCGAAACACTGCGCGTACTAGTGGCTTTACAAGATTGTAAATATCATGCTACGTATCCTCACAAACCCAATGTACCTTCTTGTATATAAATAAATAAATAAGTAAATAAATAAATGAGTTAGCCAAAGAATCTGCCATTAAAGGAGACGTTGAGTGTAACCTTGGATTGTTGCGAGTACAAACAATATGCTCACTACAATCTCTCATTAGCTTAATAGCGTTACTAATTAGCACTAATTACACAAGCTTTAATCCTATCCCTATTTACAGGTAACGTTCTTTCCATCCAAATGGAGGAAGCTGAGGTGAAGTCAAAAAATATAAACAAGCAAATTGCGAATAGCTGACATTACGGGCTATTCATGCCCGTGCCACCTCTTGGGTGGCTTAATCTTTATCAATCACAACACCGCTCCTGTGCCAGGTAAGTCCACTACGGACTCACCATAGCCTGTGCTACTTGCCCCACTCCTATGCCAGGTAAGCTACGGTCTCACCATAATCCGTGCAACTTGGAACTTGTTCCAAGTAGCTGAATCTATAACAACAACAACTCTATCAATCATCATCGAATAGCCGACAGTACAATTTCCACAGAGAGTCAGATAACTCCAGTACAGATGCTTTGGATTGACCTCACCTCTTCAACTGCAAGAATGTAGTACTCGGCGTGTTCAGTTCTAATCGACCCCAAGGCGCTACAGCTTCGACACAGAGCAGACAGCAGACTACGACCGCATCGAGCTACAACACTCATGCTCCTCATCGAGTTTAGACACTCACGATTCCCAATCGAGCCGCCACACTCTCCCACATAGAGCTCCGCGACTCCGACCATCACTCAGCTCTCTGCTCTGCTCCAAGCTCCATCTGAATGTCTACGAACATGTCAACGACCGACTACTGTAACCAAGACCACTAAATAAATATGAAACTCACTAAACACTGTGTATCTAATCTACCCAACAACGTAACATAATCGTACGTTACAAGCAGTCAGAGCAGTAGTACACAAAGAACTTCAACAAAATCTTGTAGATCTGAAGCAAAGTGAAATTGACACCAGTAATTCCATCTATCATCATACTATCATGCAAGAGGAGCCACACATCTATGGTTCATCCAATAAAATCCGCAGATTTCTAGATGTTACTACTGCTCGGCTTAGACTCGGTTACAAGTATCTATGGGAATTCTCATTATGTGCTGATGTAGACCTGACCAAATGTAAACTGTGTCAACAAAATTATTCGCACACCCCGTCATTATGTGATGGAGTGCGAAAAGATATGTGAATTCAGAGACACTTCTATAACAAATGTTCCAAAGATGTGTAAATATTTCATTCCGTATGATCTGCTACCAGAAATTTTAGCCAAATATCTCCAGTTTGCTAACTGTACGTAGTAACTAAGTGACTGTAACTTATCCACTGCTGCCCACTGGATGGGAGGCGGTGTACAGGACAAACATATCAATTGTGTCACTAGTTCTCCTCATACGTCAGTTGCTTAATTTGGAAGAAGTACTTGTGGTCGATCGCGAACCCATTGATGATGTGACGACTTATACCGAATTTTGTAACTAGTTCATCAAGATTGGCTTAGCTAAATGAATTGTGGGGGTTCAGTCCCTGTGCCCATTATGTGCCTCTGTAACCCTTTCCACTACCGCCCACAAAATGGGTATGGGGTGCATAATAAATTAACTAAACTAAACTGTCAAAGAAGAGTTGGTTCGTAACACCTCCCCACCAAAAAGGAATTTGGTTTGGGCTTCTAAAAAAGATAAAACAAACCAAATTAATCAGGTGTTCAGACGCGTGACAACGCATCAGCTACAACGTTATCCACTCCTTTGATGTGCTCAATCTGAAGGGGATATTGTTGGAGATGTAGACTCCATCTGGTGAGTCGAAGATTCTTCTGCTTGAACTGGGCAAGAAACTTCAGAGGGTTATGGTCAGATCGTACTAGGATGGGATGGCTATTACTGGTTAGGTACACCTCAATATGTTGGACGGAACTTATTAAAGCCAACGTCTCTTTCTCTATCACGGAATAGTTTAGCTGACTGGGGGTAAACTTCTTGGAAAAGTAGGCTACAGGATGTTCCACCCCTTTTTCATCCGTCTGAGATAATACGGCCCCCAGGCCATAGTCGGAAGCATCGATGATTAGGATAAATCTATCCTCAAAGCTCGGGGACCTGAGGATGGGAGAAGAGATCAGAATCGCCTTGAGGCTCTCAAAGGCTTCCTGGCAATGTTCATCCCATAACAGTTTCACACCCTTCCTCAAAAGATTTGTCAGGGGGGCGGCGATAGACGAAAAATTAGGGACAAACTTACGGTAGAAACCAGCCATACCAAGGAAACGCAGGATTTCCTTCCTTGTGGCTGGTGTAGGGTACTGGACGATTGCCTCTACCTTGCTGGCCTTTGGCGCAAACCACCCTCCTCCCACCTCATGGCCTAAAAAGATGACAGAGGTTTTAGCAAACTCAGATTTGTGCAGGTTGACTACTAACCCTGACTAGAGCATGGCCTCAAAGAAGTTCTCTATGTGACGTAGATGGTCCTGCCAATTAACATCATATATGAATACATCATCGATGTAGACCAAGGTGTTTTCTACGTCACGCAGTACAATACCCATCAACCTCTGGAAGGTGGACGCTGCATTTTTCATCCCAAACGGCATCACCTGACATTCAAACAGGCCGTCGGGAGTCACGAACGCGGAGACGGGTTTGGCCCGCTCCGTGAGGGGAACTTGCCAATAGCCCTTAAATAGGTCAAATTTAGTCAGGTAACTAGCTTTGCCTATGGCATCAAGACATTCCTTTACTCTGGGGAGAGGATAGGTATCAGCTACTGTGACCTTATTCACCTGGCGATAATCAATACATAAACAGCATTTCTTACCAGGTTTGGGCACTAGTAGTATCGGAAATGACCATGAGCTCGTGCTTGGGGCTATCAGATGGTGTTGCAACATATACTCCACCTCGTTTTTCACCAACTTTTTCTTCAGAGGGTTGAGACGGTAGGGGTGTTGTTTTATAGGCCTGACTCCGTCGTCCAGCACAACGTCATGCTGTAAGACAGATGTTAGTCCTGGAGCATCTCTGAAGATAGTCTTGTATTGCTGGATCAGTTTCATGAAGGATGGTTGATTTCCTCTGGTTACATGTGTTAACTTTGCCTGCAAATTACATAAAATCTCTGAGTTAGTTAGTACATTTCAAACTCTTCCATTATCTCAATGCCATCTTTAGTTGTCACCATGGTTATTGGGTGCATATCCTTGCCCTCATACTTTTTCATCATGTTAACGTGGACCAAAGTTTCTTTCTTTCTGCGATCTGGCGTGCTGAGAATATAATTATGACAGGTTTCCTTCCTCAAGACCTGGTAAGGACCTACAAACTTTGCACTTAAACTTCCGGTCACTGTGGGAGAACATA
The DNA here is from genome assembly GCF_040958095.1 of Procambarus clarkii. Taxonomy (NCBI): domain Eukaryota; kingdom Metazoa; phylum Arthropoda; class Malacostraca; order Decapoda; family Cambaridae; genus Procambarus; species Procambarus clarkii. The sequence goes on along the minus strand of NC_091161.1, from coordinate 26,669,229 downwards.
CCAACACTAGATCCCCTACTAGAAAATCCCTGTGCTTTGTTCTCCGATCATACCTGCGCTTGGTGGTGGCCTGGGTATTCACTGAGGTTTTCTTTGCCATCTCCCAAGCAGAAAACAACCTGCCTTTATTAGTAGACAGCCAGTCCACAACGTCTACGTCGGTTTCCTCGTCCAGCCAATGGTCTCGTGCCACTTCCAAGGGACCTCTCACAGAGTGGCCATAAATAATTTCAAATGGGGATATACCTATTGATTCATTAGGAACTGATCTTACCGCGAATAGGAGGTAGGGTAGGTCTTCAACCCACTTACGCTGCCGGTCATAGCAGTATTTCCTCAGCATGCCCTTCAGCGTTTGGTGGAAACGCTCCAAAGCTCCTTGCGACTCGGGATGGTAGGCACTGGATGTAATCTGTTGAATTCCAAGGTCGGCGATCTGTTGGCGAAACAAACGAAATGTAAAATTCGATCCCTGATCCGTCTGGATGGTCTTAGGGAGATCATATCGGGAGACGAACCAAAGTAGATGTTTCACCAGTACCTTAGCCGTAATGGTCTTCAGGGGGATCGCTTCTTCTACTAACCCGATCTAATATAGTGAACAGGTACTGCACCCCAGATGTAGAAGGCTTGTCTTGGGTATGAAGTGTTCAATATGGTCTCCTTCAGCGCCTTCAGCAGCCAGCACATCTACTCGTGGGAATGAACGAGCAGATGTGCTGGCTGCTGAAGGCGCTGAAGGAGACCGTGTTGAATACTTCATACCCAAGAATCTACTACAAATTAGAAGTATTGTCAGGCAACATCACCGAGACGAGGTAACTGAGAAAAGGAGGATAGAAGCACAAACCAGTGAATCTGTACGATGGTACAACATGGTTGCAGCTGGCAATCCGAGTCATTATGGCCCAAGAGGAGGAGGACGAGGGAGAGAATCAGCGAGAATCCGTCTTGGATACAAATATCCATGGAGATATGGAATGGAAACAACAGTTGATCAGCGAAGTTGTAAAATCTGTGGTGAGAGTGATGGACACCGCCTTGACCACTATCTACGTGAATGTGAACACCTGAGAGAAATCAGAACAATGTGTAGAATAATAAACCCCACATTGTTTGAGTTAGGAAAACACTATTTGTCAAACATTGATACTGTTCTTAAAAGATTCCCCCATTTTGCACCCGCAAGATAACGTAAGCTTTTAAGATTTGATAGATGTTAATCTTCTTGTTTGAGGAGCTGTTCACTTGAGACAGTTAAGCAAGTCCCAGCTGTGTCTGGGTACAAGTGATAGGATGAACAACCCAGCGGATTTTCTTCCTATTGGGGAGTGTTGTACATGCTGCTATGACGGTATGTCCACTCACAAGATGAGAGGCGCTGCCCAATAAATTCGCCCCTCGGGGCAAAACTTAACAAAAAATTTAATGTAGAAGGCGGAAGAGGGCCTGCTATATCAAGAATGAGGTGCTCGAAGGGCTCACCTATGGAAAGTATGGGGCAGAGAGGAGCTTTGGGGACAGGCTGGTTCGCCTTCCCCGCTATCTGGCATGCGTGGCAGGATTTACAGAAACGTCGTACGTCCCTCTTCATGTGTGGCCAGCAGAAACACTTAGCCAGACGATGAAAGGTTTTTGAAACCCCACAATGTCCAGCAAATCTGTCGGCATGAGCCGTTTCAAACAACTTAGCTCGGAACACGGCAGGGACGACTATCTGCTTACCTACCTCAGTTGACTGGGGATATTTCGGTGGGCACCTGCGACACAGTACTTCATTTGACAAGAAATACAGGTCACCTTTTTTCGTAGGGGACTCTATGGTATCTGCCAACATTTGTACTTGAGGATCCTTAATTCCTCTGCTCTTCTATCAGACTTTTTCGGGTACAGTATTCGGGAATTGGCATCGGGGCTGGTGGGTCTGGTGAAGGGCTACTCGTAACCTGTGGGGTAGAAGGAGAGTCAAAGACAGTATTTAAATCCGATGGTACCTGGGATTGAGTCTGAGATCTTGTTTGCACTACAACAACTGGGCTTACATCTTCATACACTGGATCTTCCACGACCAGGGGATGGTTAGGCAATAAACCTAGGGCCAAGTCATTGGACAAAATAACCTCAATTCCCTCTATAGGAAAGCTGTCCACCACAGCTAACTTACACTCGCTGCTGAAGTATTGTGACTCAAGATGCACTTTTATCAAAGGGGCAACGTACAATGTGGAAGGAAAACCGCCTAGGATCACATTTTGTTTCCCATCAACTGATACTCCCTCGGATAATGATTTCTCCAAAATCAGAGACTGTTCAGCTCCACTGTCTCTGAGTACTACCATGGGCTTACCTGAGTGGTCACTTGATACATACCCTTGGAAAGTGTATGGGGCGAACAACTCTTTCCTCTTCTCTAGGGCGGCCACCGGTGGTGCTATACTACTCACCAGCATAACTTCCCTACGTGGATCGTTACTAGCACATGGCGGCACTTAGCAGCCATGTGTCCTTTCTTTCCACAGGTTCAACACACAACGTCCAATCTCGGACTAAACCTCCTGGGACTATCCAGGGTTGATTTGGCGGCACTACGATGGACGGTCTTATCCTCTGGTTTATGTTTTGGAGAGTATTTCGAGTAGCTCTTTGGGACATACCTAGCAGAAGACCTATGTTACGAACCTAAGTCCACCGTCGGAACACGGAGCAGTGACGTCAACGCCATCTGTGAGTTTGCTCCCGAAAACCCCCACAACATGAACAACACCATCTAGTGATGACGGGAATATACCGGCAATAGGCGCTGGATTCCTGTCCTAGTCGGCTCGTGAGGTAGCTGGTGCTGACCTCTGGTGAGGTGACGCTTAGAAAAGCAGCGCCATCTATTGAGCGACAGGGTGTACGTCTATGTCAGCCAGTAAGTGAAGTTTGCTAGTGGTCCCATGTAGTGTCCCAGAGTACTGATGGCGTGTCTGTATTCACAGAGTCAACGTAAGGCTGCTGTGACGCAAGAAGAGTCAGTCTACCCAAGGCAGCCAAGGTCTCTACACCAGTCTGCTTTACAGAAGCAGTGAGCTGCCGCCGGACGAGAACTGTAGAGTGTTCAACTGTCTGCCTGAGGAGTGGCAGTGACGGGATTCGCCGTACCCGGGGTTGGCTAGTGGAAGAGACAACTGACTGTGGTGCCGAAAGGGGAAAGTAACCAGCGAGTTACACGAAACTCCTGCCTAGGGCTCGCAACCCTAGTATTCGCTCGTGAAGTGGCCTAACAGTGTGAGGCTGATTGGTACCTGCCAGCAACAGGCAGGCAGGCTGTGGTTGTGAGCCTTCACGAAGAGGCATATAGTGGAATTGTGGTTTAGCTGGCCCGTGGCCAGGGTAGTCTCACCGTTGTTTCCTGGTACGTGCTGAGGGTAGTACCACGGATAAGGAAACCCGGTACAAGACTGCACGGAATGAGCTTCGCCGAGTGTTCAGTGTCTTCTGAGAGAGATGATGTACATAGTGTAGTAATACTTCCTTGTAAGAGTTTTATATATATATATATATATATATATATATATATATATATATAAATCATGTGTTTATTTTCGTGATATACACACATATATATATATATATATATATATATATATATATATATATATATATATATATATATATATATATATAGGGTAATGGGAAGAATAATTATATGGTTAAAGTGACGAACTGGTGTATTTAATGTACCTCCCCCTTTGTTGTACTTGCATTATTGAGCTCACCCCTTGAAAGCCACTACTAGCTTGGGGCCGGATACCAGAACTTTCGTACCACCTGAAAAGAATCCGGTTGCGTCAAATTGTGGCCATAACAACTTATGTGTCAAGATGTATTCCTCAGCCATAGTGGCTGCTGCACTTAAGGTCTCCACCTGCTGCTCTTCTAAGTATGTCTTCAGATCCCCAGATAGGCAATCTTTGAAGTCCTCCAACAGTATGAGCTGCTCGAGTTGTTCTTTCGTCTTCACCTTTCGAGATGCACTCCACTCCTGAAAAAGCCGTTCCTTGATGTTCGCGAACTCTGTGAACGTGTGCTCCAAGGTCTTCTTCAGGTTCCTGAATTTTTGCCTATAAGCGTCAGGCTCCAACTGATAAGCCATGAGCACTACCTTCTTCACCTCGTCGTAATCACTGGAATCAAGCGACAACGGGGAGTAGGCAATTTGGGCACTCCCAGTCAAGACGGACTGGATCATGATGGCCCAATTCTCCTTTGGCCAATCCAAAGAGGCAGCAACCTTCTCGAAGGCAGCGAAGAACTTTGAAACTTCTTTTTCATTGAATTTTGGGACCATCTTTATATTTCTCACTGGATCGAAACTTCTTGTTTCCTTTGTTTTCTTCTGACTTCCTATTCGTAGCACTTCTAACTCGTGTAGTCTTTCCTTCTCCTTTTCTTGCCTTTCTCGCTCTTTTTCTTTTTCTCGCTCCAATTCCAACCGTTTCATTTCCATTTCCTTTTCTTTTTCTTGTCTTTCCTGCTTTAATGCCAAACGTTTCATATCTGTTTCCTTCTCTTTTATTTCCATTTCCTTCTATACAATACAATACAATTTTACAATACAATTTTATTTAGGTAAGGTACATACATACAATAAATTTTTACAAGGATTGGTTGACTTATAGGTAGAGCTAGTACATACAATGCCTAAAGCCACTATTACGCAAAGCGTTTCGGGCATCCCCGAAAGCACTGAGCATTCTCTTTCATTTCCCGTTCTATTTCTAATTTCTTCCACTCTATCTCACGATTTATTTCTAAGGTACGCATTTTGACAGTCAGAAAACTTAAATTCAGTTCACCCGCATCACCGTCACTGTCACTGTCTTTGTCTTCTTTTTCAGTGGAAGCCACCACACTTTCCTTTGTACTCTGTGCCTCGCTTTCCTACTTCTCGGCCTTTAAGTGCTTATGAATCTTCGATAAGATTTCAACACGGGAATCACTCTCACGTACTTTGATCTCTAAATAGGCCCTTACTAGCACAAGTTCCTGCTTTCCCAGATATTTCAGTCTAGTAAGACAGTCCTCCTTGTTCAGAAGTTCCTGAACATCGTCTAGATCCTCAATGGTTTCTTTCTCTGCCATTTTGTCACCAAGCTGTGCACGAGCACTCAACACACCGCTTTAGTTAACACTAGACACTTATAATAACTGAGCACCGCACTCGCCGATACTGCAATTAATCACTGAGCACCGCACAGAACATGTAACGTCCTGACAAATAGCAAACAGGGGAATTATTCACAGGGGGTTGCACTACGTCACCACCCCTGTCAAACGCACTTGACAAGAGGTCGTATCCCGCTGGGGATGCCAATTATGTTACGGCCACAATGGGTCGCAACCGGGTTCTTTGCTGGTGGAACTAAAGTTCTGGTATCCAACCCTAAGTTAGTAGTGGCTTTCAAGGAGTGAGCTTGGTAATGCAAGTAAAACACAATGGGGGAGTTGCATTGAATACGACACTTCATCAATATCAATATATTCACATATAATCACTTTGCCATCACCTTATATATAATCCTAAAGGAAGTATTACTACACTTAATATATACACAAGTGTCTCTCTCATAGGACACTAAGCGCTCCTCGATGCCCAATCGATGCAGTCTTGTCAGCTTCCGTGTTTCCTCAACACACAGTACCGTCCTCCACCAGTACTGGGAAACACCAACGAGTCTACCCTAGCCATGGGCCAGCCTATACACAGTCTCACCAGGTGCTCCTCGTGAACGCCCACAATCACTCTCCAGCCTGGTGCTGGCAGAGAACATCAGCCTCGCGCTGCTGGGCCTCTTCACGAACAAATACAAGGGTAGCGAACCCCTGGCAGGAGTTTCTTGCAACTCGCTAGTTACACTCCTCCGTTGCACCTTACTGTCAGTCTTTTCTTCCGCTAGCCAGTCCCGGGATACGCCGAATTCTGTCACTGCCCCTTCACAGGCAGACAGTAGAACCCTACACAGTTCTTCGGCGGCGGCTGACTGCTTCCGTAAAGCAGAATGAAATAGAGAGATATTGGCTGCCCTGGGGTAGACTGACTGTCCTCGTACTACAGCAGCCATACGTCGACTCTGTGGATACAGACACGTCATCAGTACACTGGTCAGTACATGGGACACTAGGAAACGCCACTTTCGGACTCTGCCATAGACATACAATTCCTCCTACAATAGATGGCGCTGATTTTCTAGGCGCCACCTAACCAGAGGCCAGCAACAGCTACCTCTCGATCTGACTATGACAGGAATCTAGCGCCTCTTGCTGGTATCTTCCTGCCACCACTAGATGGCGTCGTCCATGTTGTAGGGGAGTTTCGGGAGCAGACTCACAGATGGCATTGACGTCGCTGCTCCAAGCTCCGACGATGGAATCGGGGGGTAGAAATAGCATAAGCTACTCTATCCCTTTGAGATGTATTTATTGCTTATCTCAATAAACATAATTGAACTTGAACTTGAATGGAATCGGGTTCGTAACACTCCATACACAGTTTTAAATGTAGATATGCTAGAGCCCAGTAGGCTCAGGAATCTGTACACCAGTTGATTGACAGTTGAGAGGCGGGACCAGAGAGCCAAAGCTCAATCCCCGCAAGCACAAATAGGTGAGTACAAATATGTGAGTACACACACACACACACACAAAAAAAAAACACCCAGGAAGCAGCCTGTAACAGCTGTCTAACTCCCCAGGTACCTATTTACTGCTAGGTAACAGGGGCATCAGGGTGAAAGAAGCTCTGCCCAGTTTTGTTTCTCGCCGGCGCCCAGAATCGAACCCGGGCCACAGGATTACGTGTCCAGAGTGCTATCCACACAGCCACCGCTTCCCCATGTTCTCAAGGCCAGTGTTTTGAAACCCCCCATGGGTTTACTTCTTTGAGGGTGGCCTTGTGAACACGTGTTGCGTATTGAAGTTATTAAGTGTTGAGTTGTGTCCTTTAAGAAAAGTAGACGTTACCTCTAGTTTTGTTGTATGTATATGTGGACTCGGTTTCCTGTCTATGTGGATTAGAAGAGATAACGTAAGATCGAAGAGGTAAAGTAATTATTGTTCTTTGGAGGGCGTAGGGTTAATAAATATTATATTAAGTTAATTGTAGGTGGGAATTTCTGTCACCCTTTTTGTAGCGGGAAAGGTGATCACGCAAGATGACAGACCCTATTTGGTAATACTTATCTTTGTGCTGGAAATTGTTTCCCTGGTGGCTGGGCCTTACCTAACCCGATTGATTGGAACTCCCTTACCTTGATATTAATTAAAGCAAGCACTCGTATATAACACACTCCTGTATGCTAATCCCCCACAATCCCCAAGCCCGAATCATTCAAACATCCGCTATTACCTTGGACCACATTTGGACTAACATAACAGCCCCACTTGATTCTGGTATAATCACTCAAAAAACAACCGACCACTTCCTCATAGCAAATATGGTCAAAACACCTTCAGATTCCAAGAAACTTACCTTCAGGCTTCATAGAAAAGCAACAATAGGCCATCTCATAAATGCACTTCACAATATAAACTGGGAAGCTGAATTTAATAATACACAGTATAAAAATTCATTAGCTAACAACTTCCTCTCACAAAATCTAAGCCTTTATAATAAGTGGCATACTTAAGGAAATTAACAAGAAATCCGAATATGAAAAAAACATAGGATTGGCCTAGTTACAAAAGAAGAAGTTAAGAGATACTCATCAATGCTCACCGGTGTAATAAGAAGAGCCACACACTTTCCTGTTATGAGAATAGATATAAAGAAGGAAAAGAAAACACGAAAAGCAAATGGAAATCCATCTCTAACATCCTACGATCACATAACAATCACATAACAAGCAGATAAAACTCTCCAAGGATGGTTACACACTTGCAACAGAAATGGAAACGCAGCTGAATTTAAAAGCTTCTTTTCATCAATTGCTGCTAAACTTGCCTGAAAAATCCCAGAGATCCAGACACATGTTACCCAACCAACCATGGTTCAATTTTAATGCTAATTGTGTTTTTCAAGTCCCTCTTGTGTTGGGAAATTTACATACAATTGTCCATGCTATTCGAATATTATGGATCAGCTACACCCTATTGAAGGCTCGCAGTTTTGTTTTGAGAAATCTTGGCAGTTCTCAGTAAATTATAATAAGCACTATTAATTAATACATATAATAATATAATGCGAGTTACGCGAGATACGTGAGATGTTCCCACGTAAACACTGACGGAGGCCCCGTCACTGGTACTGTGGCACAAAATCCTGGTTAATTTCGTCTCCACTTAACACTACATGGCCTAGCTGCTACTCATCAAGATATAAGTACATGAAAACTTAATATGCCATAACTCACAGTGAACTTCAACATTACTCAACCATAAATAATCAATTTTCATTGTGCCTGTCACTCGCCGACCCTGTTGCCAGATGTGCACCATACACCTAAACCATCTCCACTACCAACCTACACGTACCCACCTCTGTAAACATTACCAAGTATCTACCACCGTAATTATGCCCAAGCATAGATTCAAGCAAGGTAGGGGGTGCCTCTTGCTCACTCTTCTTGACACCAAGAGACCTAAACGAAACAATGGCAACACTGGAATCGTCGCCGTTGTTGGTAAACACAAGAACTGGTGCTACCCTCCCTCTCTCTCAGCAGCTACCTACGACTCAACTTAAAACTCAGGCTGTGGAATTCATTTAATCTATGCTTCCCTGTACCAACTTCAAGACATTGCAAAAAAAAAAAAAAAAATGGCTGCAGAAACTACAGAACTTAGTGCTTCGGCAATCTAAAGTAATTGAGGCCCTCCAAGTCACGGTCTCCCAACAACAACAAACTATAGACTGCCTTCTCCAGTCTTCGATGAACAACGATCAAACAATTCACAGCTTACAAGCTGCAACAGATGACACACTGATACAGATAAACAAAATTAAGACCGAGGGAACCCAACCTGGTCAAACCGACATCCTGCTGGAAAAGCAAATAAATTTCCCCCAGATGCACCAGGTGGCCTCTGAAGACGACCTTGAGCAACAGCAACTTTACGACTCTCTGATAATTAGATCTGCTGATCTACCAGATGAACAACAAGGTGAGATCTGCTGTAATGTAGCCAGTGAACTAATTAAGTCAAAGATCAAAGTCAACGTTGATATCAAATCAGCTGTCAGGATAGATAAAAACAGTCCCCGTAGCACTAGGAGAATGCTCATTAAATTTGTAAATCCGACTGCTAAATATGACCTCATGCAAACAGCAGCTAAGCAAAAAACTAACCTTTATATAAATGAGTGCCTCACCAAACAGCGCGGGATCCCTTCTCAACAGGCTGCGTCAATTTCGCAAACAAAATACAAGTGTTTTCAATCAGTGCTACACTAGGAATGGAATGATCATTGTAAAGAAGGAGAGAGGAGGAAAAAGATATGCAATAAAGTGTGACCAACAACTACAGGTCAAAGCGCTTGTGGAACGCCAGTCGAGCATCTTACAACTACACGAAGATTGCATTCCCTAATCCCTAAATTTCTATTATGTGTGTATTTGTAGTAATTGTTGTGTGTTTGCTATAGTTACTTCATAAATATACAGCAGATATAGTGTTTAACTGTTCTGTAATTGCGTGTCTTATTGTATTGAATACCCAGAATATAAATTATAGTTTCATCTAACAACCAAAGCGTACTTCAGCTCTGCCTTTCCTTTCAAAAGGTTTTTAAATTTTACATTTTTGTTTTGTCTTTTTTGCTTTTGTTTTTCTCGTGTTTATTCCACCATTTTATATTGTTCATTTTTTATTTGTCACTTACTGTATTGTTATTTGCTATTACTGCCTCAATTCAGTGATCTTCATTATACTTGATTCGCTTTTATAATCTGTTAATTAACTTTATTTCCTTTTTTACCAAAATTATTTTATATATTTATCTGATTTAGTATTTTTCTGCTCAGTAATTGCTTATTTTATTGTACCTTGCCTCCATTGCATCCATATGCAAGCTGATATTGATCCTGAGCTAAATCTACTGTCACAAATCGACAACAACCCTCATACTGATCATCACTACTGCAGGTATTACACAGCACACCAGGCAAAAAACAAACTCCAAAATAACACTAGCTTATCAGTTTTCAACCAAAATGTCAGATCACTCGGAAAACATTTTGATGATATAAATGCACTACTCACAGCACTAGGTATTGTCGTTCATTATTTTAATAGAAACCTGGCTAAGTAAAGACCATACCCAATTTTACAACTTAGCTGATTATAATGCCATTCACATCAGTAGGCCTAACAAAAAAGGAGGTGGAATAGCTATATATTACCAAAATACCTTCATCTGCAATAGTGTCATTAGTGATAGAGATGACTACTGTAAATATACCTTTGCTCAATTCTCGAATAAATCCCTTAAATCCTCCTAGACTATTGGAGACATCTATAGATTTCCAAATGCAAACAGCTGAATTCTCAGATAACCTAAGGAATCTTATCATAAACAACAACTTCAACAAAAAACATATCATTCTGGGAGGTGACTTCAATATTGACCTGTGTCAACAAAATAACCCTCAAGGCGACTATTTCCTAAACAACATGTACTTCTGTATGCTAATCCCCACAATCACCAGACCCTCCCGATTCACTGAAACATCCGCTACTACCTTGGATCATTTATTGACCAACATAACAGCTCCCCCTAACATCTGGTATAATCACTGACAGACCAACTGACCACTATCCTACCATCCTCGTAGCAAACATGGACATAACACCACCAGCTATCAAGAAACTTAACTTTAGGTTACATAGTGAAGCAGCAATAGGAAATCTCACAAATGCACTCCACAATATAAACTGGGAATCTGATTTTAATAATACACAGGATATATATTCATTAAGTAACTTTTCTTTCCAAAATTCTAAGCCTTTTCAATACTCATTGTCCTCTCCTCACCAAGCAAGTAACTGGCAAAAGGTTCAATAATCCCGGGCTCACAAATGACATACTCAAAGCAATCGACAAGAAACATGAATATGAAAAAAAATTAGTATTGGCCTAGTTGCAAAGGAAGTAGTTAAGAGGTAGTCGTCTGTGCATATCAGTATAATAAGAAAAGCAAAACTTCCTATTATGAGAATAGATTCAAAGAAGCAAAAGGCAACAAGAAAAGCACATGGAGAGCCATCTCTAACACCCTAGGAGCTAAACAACATTCACATAACCAGATAAAAATCTCCATGGATGGTTATATAACAGCAACAGATCTATAAACATCAACTGAATTTAATAGTTTTTTTTCATCGATTGGTGCTAACCTTGCCCGAAAAATCCCACACCCTCAGCTACATGTTAACACACATCTTTCAGGTAGCTACCCGATCTCTCTTCTCCTCTCACCAATCAGCCCTAAAGAAGTTGTGTCCATCATTCACTCACTAAAAACCAAAGCTGGTAACATTAGTGAAATACCATCCATGGTATACAAGAGTGTCTCCCATGCCCTTGCACCACCCATAGCTTTGCTGTTCAACAAATCTCTAGTGTCATACCTTCTCTGATATCCTTATACAAGCACGAATAACACCAGTTCATATAGGAGGCAATCCGGCTGACATAAACAATTACAGACCAATATCAAATCTTCCTATATTATCAAAAATATTTGAAAAAAATTATTTACAAACAGCTCTACTCCTATCTCGTAAAATTCAGCATACTAAGTCCCTGTCAGTTTGGCTTCTGCTCCCAAAAGAGAGTTAATGATGCAATTGTTAGTCTGCTTAAATTAATCTACTCAGCCCTTCACAAAAATGGGCTGAGTAGATTGATCCTCATTGATCTTAGAAAGGCCTTTGATACTGTTAATCACAACTACCTCTTACTTAATCTCCACCATTATGGAATTCGAGGCCTTGCCCTGAACTATATGCGATCATATCTTAGTGACAGACACCAATATGTACCCATGAATGATATAGCTTCTCCCACTCTACCATTAACCGTAGGGGTGCCACAGGGCAGCATCCTAGGACCTCTCCTATTTCTTATATACACTAATGATCAACCTAATGTCTCAAACATGCTTAGACCTATATTGTTTGTTGACGATACTACTCTGATCTACTCTGACCCCAACCCACAAACACTAAATAATGTTGTAAACAATTAACTAAAGAAAGTTCATCTATGGATGTCAACAAAAAAACTCGCACTAAACATAGAAAAGACCTACTACATCTTAGTTTGAAGCAAGTCAACAAATGCAATTCAGCTTCAGATAGACAATGTTAACATCAGCAATAAAAATGAGGGAAAGTTCCTTGGCCTATACTTAGACAAGAGACTCAACTTCAGCACCCAGATACAACACATAACTAAGAAAGTCTCTAAAACAGTTGGTATTCTCTCTAAAATCGTATATTATGTACCTTACTCTGCTTTCCTCTCACTATAATATGCACTTATCTATCCCTATCTTACATATAGTATTTGTGCATGAGGTTCAACCTCTGCAAACTACCACAAGCCCATCTTCACCAGCAAAAATCTGCTATCAGAACAATAAGAAACTCTGCTTTCAAACAACACACAGCCCATCTTCTGTTTAAATCTCTAAACATGCTAAACATAAATTTTCTCCACACATTCACCTTTGCCAATTACATTTTCAAAAGTTCTTTTCTTAGGTGCAAACCCTGTTCTGAAACTCTTCCTAGACAGTTGTAAACGAACACTTAGTCACCACACCAGACATAAATATATCTTATCTATATCCCCAGAGTTAAACTTGTTCTGTGAAAACATTGTATGCAAATAAAGAGACCTAGTCTATTGAACTCACTCCATAACGAATTGAAAAGCTGTCAAAATTTTGCCTTATTCAAAAATAAAACAACAAGTACCTAATTTCATTTTCATAGTTTCCTACCCAATGCTTTAACTTGTACTGTATCTAGTGCTACCCAATCCCCCAATATATGTACCTAAGCAATATAACTTTACCATTGTATTCTTTGATATCATCTGATATCATGGTTGTTATATTGAGTGCATATTCTACTCCATTATTCCTTGAAATGATCCTCTAATTGTATTACAATGAACCAATTGATAACACTGAAATGTTACCTTAATACCTAGTAAACTTTGTCATTATGGTGTATTATTTTTGTTGTGTATTATTCAAATCTTTGTTTATTGTGTCAAAATTTCTTACAATGTACCTGTAAATTTTGTTTGTAAATTTTATTGGAAATTATCTACTTAAAATTATCTGTTAGATTAAGGACTTGCCCGAAGCGCTATGCGTTCTAGTGGCTTTACAAGAATGTAAAATCATCATCATTACTATATACTCTCTTAACCCCCTAACGTACCCTCTTGTATATAAATAAATAAATAAATAAATAAATAAATAAATAAATAAATAAATAAATGATGGTGCTTCGTAAATCAACATAATGTGGAGGGAACCACATTCAAAGTGTCCGCCAGCGGGAATATCTCTTATGCTAGGTGCTCCTGATTGGTGGACGGCAGCCTAGCATCATACGACTGCGCATCACCCACGCGCATGCCCAGAGGAGGTGGAGAGGGGCAGAGAAGACCTGCACCTGTTCGCAGCTCGACCTGTTAGTGACGCCCTTTGGACTGTGGTTATCCAGCGCCCGATAATGGCCAGTTATCATTGGACCTCGCCCCTGAGAAGCCATCGCATTGTTTCAGCCCGCCCCTAGAAGACTTCAGCTCAAGGTGAGCAACTGTCTTCGTTATTAATCCGTCCATTCATATGTATGTCGGTTACCACGTAGTCGGTCGTCCCATACCCAATAGGCGACCGCCTCCACACTGGCGTAGTGAGTAATCAGCCGAGATGGTGATCAAGAGGACCTCACCACGCTGTCTACATCATTATCCTGCTGAATCTGATTGAGACTTCGTGTTCAACATCACAGTAGCATTTACTGTCGTCGGTTGCACCTTAGAGGTTCTCCGCTTTGCTAGGATTGATACACACTTTCCAGCTACGTTGTCTGAGATATTGTGGTCCCTGATTTCGGTATCTGTGCTTTATTCCTCATTTCTTGCATTTTTCTGTGATCCTATATTTCGTCATATTTGTGCTCCTGAACCCAGAGTATTCTACGGCTCCCATTCATCCAGCAAGTTTCTCAACGTTAGATTCAATTTCCCTATTTTTTGCCCAATTCGCAGTATTTATTTTCTCCATTTTTGGCAATTTCCTCTATTTATTTTTTGTGAATTTCAACAAATATTCCGTGTTCTCAAGACGACACCATCACCTATTTTTTTTGGTAGTCTACCTTATAATTCCAAGTTTTCTGAAATTTTTGCTATTTTATTAAAAAGAGTGGACTCCCTATTAAAAGAGTGGACTCCCTATTAAAAAGAGTGGACTACCAACTCACGGATTCAGCCCCGCCGTTCAATCAAAACTCAAATTCAATTTTTTTATTCAGGAAAAGTACATAGTTGATTTACAAACACAATGTTGGAATTATAGATAGAGCTATAATCTAGTATGTACTAGAGCTAGTACATACAATACCTAAATCCACTAATATGCATAGCGTTTCAGGCAAAAGTTTCGGGTTTCATGAGCGTATCCGGGCTCAGTGTTATTGTTTGCTCATGGTCGCGGAGGACCCAGTGGCTTCAGCTATACAAAAGTGTTTGTTGCACATCGTGTGTTGCATTATATTGACTGCACGAACTTTCTTCATATATATGATTCCAGGGAGACAAATGTATCAAGAAAACTAGTGCTGGTGTACCTAGAACTGATTAAAGGAGACCTGATTTCTACCCTGAGTGCACCATCAGTTCTCCACTCACCTGAAATACATATTTTGCTTATTTAAGAGGAGCATGAACTTTAAAAGTTATATAGTTATATACGTTGGTAGATATAAATATAAGTGCATAAACCTAGTTTAAGTGAAGCCAAATACATATGTTTTTTTTTTTTGAGATATATACAAGAGTTGTTACATTCTTGTACAGCCACTAGTACGCGTAGCGTTTCGGGCAGGTCCCTGGAATACGATCCCCTGCCGCGAAGAATCGTTTTTTCATCCAAGTACACATTTTACTGTTGCGTTAAACAGAGGCTACAGTTAAGGAATTGCGCCCAGTAAATCCTCCCCGGCCAGGATACGAACCCATGACATAGCGCTCGCGGAACGCCGGGCGAGTGTCTTACCACTACACCACGGAGACTGTGTGAAATGTTAAATATACTGGTATATATAAAGTTAAGTTAGTGATACTAAAGAATATATATATTTGAAATACTGAAATATTAAAATCTGAAACATTGTGGTTTGAAAATTTCCACTTTTTAGGGGAAACATAAATTCATGTGATTCCTACAGTGACCAGTGAGGTACGTAAAAATAAGTGATAAGAATCCTTGCCTAACTTGTACTCGTATGAGTGCCATATATTGACACATCCTAGATTTAAGTGCATAACCCTAGACTTAACCACATCATCAAGTTAAGTGTACGAACTTACAATTATCCAGTCCTATTGAGTGTTTAAGGCCAGGTCAAGTGTGATTTAAGTTCTAAACATTCTGGTAGGGAGTAACATTGGGTTCAGGTAGTCCTAAATATTGAGGCCCACACTGTTTTTTTTTTCATTTTTGAATTTGTCTATTTATGGTCTATTTCCCCGCGTGTCTTGTTTTTATTTGTTGGTGGTTAGCCTGGCTGTGAACGTGCATTCGGTCCAAAAATATTTTTGAGCTTTGGTTTTTCATTACTGCAAGATGCCCCGAGATGCCTCGGCGCCCATCGGTGACCTCATAGCACTACCTGGAGTGTCATACACACTGGCCAACCGAATTGTAAAGTTCAGACACACACGCACAACCACGGCAGACAACATCCACCATATCTCTCACCTCAAGATTATAACTCCTTTGTTGAATGCCATATCCTTTGATATGGCCCCGCCCCCTCAGGGCTCGAGCTCCAACATGCGTGTAGAACCAAATGCTAAGGGACGTTCAAACTTGCCATCAACCGATGGAGATGCTTCAGTGGTCTCTGGAGGTGCTGTTGCATGTAGTCAGGGCAGACGTATGTCTCCACCTCGTGGTACCCGTGGGCTGCATAGTTCCAATTTTACCCGTCAGGGATATACTTCAACTAAGAGATCGTCTCATTTCACACGTCGCCCAGCTCGACGGTTGTCGGCTAGCTCCCAGAATTCAGATTCTGATGACTCCATTTCCTCTAGCTGGTGGACTGGTCAGGGCTGACAGGGTAACTCATTCCCCCCACTACCTAGGGAGTTTGACTATGATGGTAAATCGGATTGGACTCTGTTCTATCGCCGTTTCACATCCTATGCAGCGAAAAAAGATTGGAGCGGCACTACTTTCCTAACAAATTTGGGTTGGTGTCTCAAAGGTAAAGCCAGGGGATTTTTACAACCGGATACTAAACCGAGAACCATCAATTGATTATACTCGCATGATGCATAAGCTGGTAAAGCGATTTGGGGATAGGGAGGTTTTAGACATAGCAATAATGAAATTTTCTCATGCTCACCAAGAGCGCTTAGCGGAATATATTTCCAACGCTAACATCTCATCTATGGAAAAGGCTATTGATAAGGCTCAGACTTTTCAGCATAAATCTGTTGCTATTCACGGGTCAGCAGGTTCATCCGCATATGGCTGCCATTAACGGATGCCCCAAGGCCCAGAAGTGCAGGATAAATGCTGTGAGTGGACCTTCCCGATACGAACAACCATCCCGGAGTAGTGTTGCTTCTCGCCTCAGCTCATGGACGCCCACAAAATCTCCAGATTCATCACCGGTTGCTAGCATGTCAGGTCATGGTAACGGGGTTTCCCGGCAAACAAATGCTAGATCGGGTTCTCCCTCTCTGGCTGGTATAGATACAAACTGGATAAATTTGTGGGTATGGATGCAAAATTGGTCGAAGTGGTCTCGGGACTCTCAGGGGTCTGTGGCAAATTGGACGAGGTGTGTGTGTGTGAGGGGTTGAAGCGTCACACAATCGCTATGTTATCACCTCATGGTCGTCGCACCCCATCACCTAGGCGGAGTAATGACTGTTACCTCTGTGGGGGACGAGGATCACTTTGCTCGCGACTGCCAAAAAGCCAAAGGTGGCTGGGATGAAGACCGTAAACAAGGGGAGCATACCGGTAATAAGCTTCATGTCTCATTTAATGAGAAGAATCAGTCTTTATACAGGGACGGGGTCGGCTCAATAGGCCTAGATCCGACCCACGGTTCACCAGGCCAGTAGAGTGTGGCTGCACCACATTCAATGATGCCAGGACCTTCTCAAGGGTTCAAAACTTATACCCTCCAAATACCAGCAACGGATATCCATCAGGAGATTAGGCCGCCCTGTCGAACATTTTCTGACGGTGTGCCTGACATTTTAGCACCGGCCGACACAAGGAACGTTGGCGAAAGTTAAATTAATGTGTCCCAGGACGAGGAAGATTTTTTATGAACAGGAGGGGGTAAGTTTAAATTTCAAGCAAGTAGGTGACGAAGAAGAGTTCTCTAAAGAAGAGAGTAGTTGTTCCTCCAGGGAGGATGAGGTAGACACAGCTCGTACACCCTTGGACACTGATAAGCAGAAAACGGAGGAACAGTAACAAATAATTATTAGGCAACTAAGATCCGGTTCCATGTTCTGGATCCCGATTCAGGTGGGGAACGTAACTGTGAGAGCAATAGTTGATACAGCTGCAGAAGTCACAATTATTTCTCAAGAGGTTCACCAAAAGCTAATACCCTCACCACAGGTAATAAGCCAAATCACCCTCAACACAGCGGGGGAAATGTATGTGCGTTCCTGGAACGCTGGTAGTCCTGGTTACATTACTAATTGCAAGGGGTGATATTTGAAGTAAATGTGTATGTGGCCCCCAACTGAAGGTAACATATTACTGGGGCTGGATTTTATGAAAAGTCAGGGCGTCAGCATAGCCTTAGCAAAATCTCAGATGATATTACAGGGGCAGATTATTCCTATGTAGTTGGGACGAGAATGTGCACTTAACTCCAGCCTCGACCCTTGCATAGCTAAAGTGGCAGTGTCTCAATACACGGTCATCCCACCGCGTTCGGTTGCAAAAGTCAAATGTAAACTGGACAATAGTATGCCCCAATATGTATTGGAACCCTTGGATGATGGGAAAGTGCATGTAATTTGCACGCTCCACCAGAAGGGGAAAACCTTGCGGATATGTGTACTTAATGTAACAGAGCGAAATATCACACTGAAGAGACAAATGCATGTTGCCAATGCAGAGGCGGCCTGGGAAGTTTTACCTGGATCTGGTCCAGCTGTGGCGGTAAGGTTGGTAGGTAAGGTACCTAAGGAACCCCAGGACGATCTACCCGCTCATATGGTGAGCATGCTACAGGACATAGAAGAAACCCTGACAGCAGGGTGAGCCAACTGACCCACCTGTTATTGATTTATGAAGACGTCTTTGCTGCAAGTGAATTTGATCTGGGATCTTTTAATGAAGTATCTCATCACATCAACACAAGCAATGCCAAACCTGTGAAATAGAAAGTACGGCGGACACCTGCATGTTTTGTATAGGAAGAAAAAGGACACCTTCAACGCATGCTTGATGCAGCTATTATCCAACCGTCAATGTCTGGGTGGGCATCGGCACCAGTTTTAGTGAGGAGAAGGGATACCTTGGTTCGGTGGTGTATGGATTACCGAGAACTGAACTCTCGTACCATAAAGAATGTGTACCCGCTTCCCCTAGTTGATGAATGCCTTGATACATTAGCAGGAAACGAATGGTTCAGTAAATTAGATGGCAATTCAGCATATTACCAGATCAATATAACAGAGAAGGATAGGAAAAAGACGGCATTTATTACCAAGTATGGTTTGTTTGAATTTAAGAACATGGCTTTTGGTCTTCGTAATGCCCCAGCTACCTACGCCAGAGTCATGAATCTAGTGTTACGAGAGCTGAATTGGGAAAGTGTGCTAGCGTTCTTGGATGATATTCTAGTGCTAGGCGAGTCATTCCAAAGTCACCTCTCCAACCTGACACAAGTCTTTAAAATATTCAGAAGATACGGCCTGCGCTTTAAGCCGCAACTATGTGTTCTGTTTAAGAAGCGTGTTGAATTCTTGGCCAGAATAGTTAGCTGGACGGGGCTAGAATTGGGACAAGAGGCAATAAATGCAATGGTGAGATGGCAGACCCCCTAGGTCATCCAAAGGCGTGGAACGATTCTCAGGATTAGCGAACTACCACCGAGCCTTTATAAAAGGATTTGCGGAGCTAGCTGCTCCTCCATATGCATTAACCGGAGCGAACAAATTTGTTTGGAAAAACAAATTTGGAAAATTTGGAAAAATTGGAAAAACAAAACAAGAGGCCTTTACGGCTATCAGGACGGCCTTAACTACGGCTCCTGTTTTGGGCCTACCCAAATGACAGGATCCTTTTATCCTGGATACCGATGCCTCTGACTGGGCAATAGGTGCGGAGCAGCTGCAGATTCAAGAGGGACAGGAAAAAATAATCCCTTATGCCAGCTTTGCATTGACTCCGGAACAAAGAAAGTATTGTACTAACAGGAAAGAGCTGTTGGCAGTTGTTAGGTTCACTAGGCTTTTTCGGCACTATCTCTTGGGCCGGCCTTTTACTGTTCGCACTGACAGTTTGGTGTGGTTAACTAGGTTTAAGAATCCGCAATGCCAAATAGCTCGTTTGCCGGAAGAGTTGAGCTAGTTTGATTTAAAGATCCAACACCGGGGGAGGGGGGTGGGGGCGGGTAAGAAACACACTAATGCGGACTCTTTATCTAGGAAAGGGGATACCCAGCAGATGTGTACCCACTTTTGCCATGCCAATCCTGCACAAGACCTGCCGTGCGGAGGTTGCTCTTATTGTTGCAGGGCACACCATGACTGATGATTGATTAAGATTAAGCCACCAATAAGGTGGCACGGGCATGAATAGCCCGTAAGTGGTGGCCCTTTTGAGCCATTACCAGTATCAAGAGCTGATACTGGAGATCTGTGGAGGTGCAACTGCACCCTGCGTGACGGGAGATGTCTCCCGTGGGCACACCAGAACTGGGCAGTGTTCCAAGAAGCAGTAGACGACGTAATCCCACTTGCTACAGGGTCGTTTGATTGTGCATGCCGTGTCCAGGCCCTGGAGACAGTCAGGCAAATAAGCACCAAGTCTCCCTTTCAATACTGGTGGTCGGAAGATAACAACTTGGTTGTCTTCCCGTGGGATCCCTGGGGGATCAAAAGTAGCCAGAGGACACATTGGGTCAGGGACGAGGTGCAATTTCCCTAGGGGGCAGTAAATATTCAGGTTATCACTTTACCAAGGCAGACAGATATGGAATTCCTTTGCTTGAGCTGCGGGAGCAGACGGAGAAAGACCCCGACATGAGTATGGTAAGAGCATGGGTGGGAGGCCAACAACCCGCAGAAGGTGACCTGTTCGGAGCCAGCCCCGCTATGAAATATTACTGGCTAAACAAAGAGGCCTTTATTTTGGAGAATGGCCTTTGGTGGTGGCACAAAGTAGATCAGGACGGAGCGGCCCAAAAACTTTTCTTTTATACATACCCACTAGTCTGAGACAAGTAGTGTTGAATTTATGCCAAGATATACCCGACATGGGCCATCAAGGCAGGAATCGTACAATGGAGAGAATCAAATCAAGATATTTTTGGTACGGGCTAACAACCCAGGTTGTTGGCTACGTGGCTTCATGCCACCACTGCAGTATAAACAAAAAAACATCCAAGACCAGCAGACATGAGTTGCTTAAGTACCATGCGGGTGCAGCAATGAAAAGAGTACACCTAGACTTTTTGGGACCATTGCCCAAAAGTCGGAAAGGCAACGAATACCTCCTGGTGATGGTAGACCAATTTACTAAATGGATTGAGTGTGTGCCACTCACTCCCAGACTGCAGAGGACACGGCTAGGGCGGCACTTGATGGATTCTTCACCCGGTTTGGGTACCCTTTTGAAATTTTCACCAGCCAAGGGGAGGAACTTTGAAAGTGACTTGTTCACCAAACTTTGCGAAATGATGCACATCCATAAAGTTTGTACTACACCTTACAGGCCGTCAGCAAATGGGTATGTAGAAAGGTACAACTGAACCATCATGGATGCTTTGCGATGTTATGCTAGTTCGCAACATGACAGTTGGGAAGACTATGCTCAACATATGGCAGGGGCAATTAGATCCAGTGGAAATCGACAGACCGGATTCACTCCTAATAAATTAATGCATGGTCTGGAAAGTAACCAACCGATAGATTTGATGTATCCTCGGAAGAGGCAACCTCCCCAAGACGCAATACTATATTTAGCACAGTTGTAGAGTGAAATAGAAAAGGCACAAGAGCCTTTTCTATTTCACTCCTTCAAGAGCCTTCATTTCTATTTTCAGCCCGGAAATCCCTATCGTCAACCCAAGAACGAATGAAGAGAGATTATGATCTGCGGGCACGACTACAGGTCTATGAAAATGGTGACCTGGTTTACCTGTTGGACACCACACAGATAAAAGGGCAATCCAAGAAACTATGGCATAGGAACAGGCAACAACATCACTACCATATGAAGATCTTTACTGTGTATGCAGGAAGCCATATGAAGGGAAATTTATGTTACGGTGTGATATGTGTGCAGAGTGGTTTCACGGGAGCTGTGTGGAAGCAATAGTTACGAATGTACGTTCCAAGCCAGATTATATATGTCCACAGTGTAGGGACCCAAGCCGGGAATAGTTAAATACATATCCTCCTTACTGTAAGGGCACTGTTCCTTACAGACCACCGGCAGCACGATGTCCACCGAGGGTTCCTCAGACTCCGATTTTCAGACTATGAGTCTGAACGCAAGCAGATGGAGCCTGAAGTTCCTTTAGCGACCGCAGGGATAGTCGCCTTCTCAGACTCAAATTTTTCAGACTATGAGTCTGATCACATGCAGGTAGAGCCGGAAGTTCCTTCAACGACCCAAGGAATGGTCATCTCATCAGAGTTGTCGGACAATGAGTCCAAACTAAGTCTAATGGGACCCCCAGGGAAGGTAGCACCAGTGTAGTGAAGTGTAAATGTATGAAGTATAGACAATATCCAACTGGGAATGTGCAAAGTGTAAATAATGGAAAATGACATTTAATTTAGTGTATTCAGAAATAAAGTGTTATAGCAAATATCCATATATAAGTGGTGGTGTGCAATGAAGTAATTGCACAACATACGGGTATTAATTATAATTTTATAATTGTGTTAATAATTTAGGCACCGCCCTGGGTTTTTCAAGAGGGAAATGAACATTAATATACCAGGGTATAAACCAGTACCGTATAAAAAAAAACACCCACAGTATATTTTCTTTTAGTAAAAACTGGAAACATTCTCTTCTGTTGCTATATATACCAGTCCACCTCTCAATGTGAAGCCGGTGGAGAGTCCTTTCCAAAAAGGACATACTAAATTTAAATTAAGTTTCTAATACACCTCTTGCTTTATAGGGACTGGAGGGAAGGTGGAGGGAACCACATTCAAAGTGCCCACCAGCGGGAATATCTCTTATACTAGGTGCTCCTTATACTAGGTGCCAGGCTGGACGGCAGCCTGGCGGCGTACGACTGCGTATCACCCACGCATATGCCCGAAGGAGGCGGAAAGGGGCAGAGAAGACCCGCACCTGTTCGCAGCTGGACCTGTTAGTGTCGCCCCCTGGGCTGTGGTTATCCAGCGCCCCATATTGGCCAGCTACCATTGGACCTCGCCCATCCTCGCCCCTGAGACGGCATCGCATTGCTTCAGCCCGCCCCTAGAAGACTTCAGCTCAAGGTGAGCAATTGTCTTTGTTATTATTACGTCCATTCATATGTATTCCGGTTATCACGTGGTCGGTCGTCCCATACCCCATAGGCGACCGTCTCCACAATAATATACAATAGTGTGTGCTTTGAAAATTTCAAGAGAATGAAGTGTAGAAACGTCGACAGAAAACGATATTACGTTGGAATGTTTATGGGGTACACTACTGCAAACAGGATGGATATTCACATTCAAATTTAAATGTCTATTCAGGTAAAAGTACATACATAGAAGATGAGTTACAGACATAATGTTGGATTTATAGATAGAGCTAGTGCATACAATACCTAAAGCCAATAATGAGCACAGCGTTTCGGCAAGGCGTGGGGAAAAAACACTTAGACTAAAACTTAATACTAATTGAGATTAAATTATAAATTGTGTTGAAAAAGGAAAACAAATAAAGGGGGAGGTGAGGAGAACATGACAGAATTCAGCAATTTACTTATTTATTTATTCATATATATACAAGAAGGCACATTGGGTTTGAACAAATCCACAAGGGCCGTGACGAGGGTTCGAACCTACGTCCGAGAGCATCCCAGATGCTGCCTTAATCGACTGAGCTATGACATGGTAAAGGAATTGCGACCAGACGTTTTACTGACCTTACTTAGAACCTGCAGCCACTTCGAGACAGAAACCAGGATTTTACGCAATTCCCCCATGCACTCGAGCTCTTTTACCATGTTGTAGCTCAGTCAATTAAGGCAGCATCTGGGATGCTCTCGGACGTCGGTTCGAACCCTTGTGGATTTGTTCATTTGATGCATCACGCTATTGTGATTTCTGTGTGTAATGAAGTGCAAAGAGGTAGAATGGCCTATTGACAGAGCTAGAGTGGATGGGGGAATTGCGTAAAATCCTGGTTTGTGTCTCGGAGAGGATGCAGGGTCCAAGTAAGGTCAATAGAACTTCTGGTTGCAATTCTTTTACCATATCGTAGCTCAGTCGATTAAGGCAGTGTCTGGGATGCTCTCGGACGTAGGTTCAAATCCTCGTCACTGCCCTTGTGGATTTGTTCATTTGATGCATTACACTATTGTGATTTCTGTGTGTAATACATTGAGTTTGTGAGGGTGCATAGCATGGTGTTAAATTCAGTATTCAGTTCAGCCAGAGCTCAGCCCCCGCAAGCACAACTAGGTACATTCTTGTAAAGCCACTAGTATCCGCAGCGTTTCGGCCAGGTCCTTAATCTAACAGATAATTCTAGTAGGTAAATTCAAGCAAAATTTATACAATTTTAACAGGTACATTGCAAGAAAAAATGAGAGAGATTAGTAGGTATATTAAAGCACATCGTTAGCTCTGATTGACAGCTTCATTGATAATTCACAAAGATTAAAAGGCACAATACAGCATATTGATAGCACATAAAAAACGACCGCAATGATCAGGTAAAGGTAATAGTAAAAGTGTTTAACTTAGGTACATAAATATTGGGAGATTGGGTAGCACTAGATACAGTGCAAGTTTAGAGCACTAGGTAGGAAACAATGAAAACAAAATTAGGTACTTTTTGTTTTAGTTTGTGAATGAGGCAAAAAGTTGGACAGCTTTTCAATTCATTAGGGAATGAGTTAAATAGACTATAGGTTCCTTTATTTGCATAGAGCGTTTACACAGATTAAGATTGACTCTGGGTATATCAAAGAGATATTTATGCCTGGTGTGGTGATAATGTGTCCTATTGCATCTGTCCAGAGAGAGTTTCAGAGCACGGTTTGCATTTAAGAACAGGGTTTTGTAAATGTAATTGACACAAAAGAATGTGTGGAGTGAGTTTATGTTTAGCTTGTTTAGGAATTTAAACGGGAAGGGGGAGGGGGGTGGCTGAGTGTTGTCTGAATGCAGAGTTTGTTATTATTCTGATACCAGATTTTTGCTGAGTGATAATGGACTTAAGGCGGTTTGCAGTGGTTGAACCTCATGCACAGATACCATAATTAAGATAGGGATAGATTAGTGCATAATATAGTGAGAGGAGAGCAGAGTTAGGTAAATTATATCTGATTTTGGAGAGTATACCTACTGTTTTAGAGACTCTTAATAATGTGTTGTATGTGGGTGCTGAAGTTGAGTCTCTTGTCTAGGAATAGGCCACGAAACTTTCCATCATTTTTATTACTGATGTTAACATTGTCTCTCTGAAGCTGAATTGCATTTGTTGATTTGCTTCTAAATAAGACGTAGTAGGTCTTGTCTATGTTTAGTGTGAGTTTGTTGGTTCATATTCATCAGTGAACTTTTTTAAAATTCATTATTCACAAAATTATTTAATGTGTGTGGGTTGGGGTCTGAGTAGATGAGGGTAGCCTCATCAGCAAACAATATATGTTTAGGAATATTAGAGATATGAGGCAGATCATTGATGTATATAAGAAATAGGAGGGGTCCTAAGATGCTGCCCTGTGGCACCCCTACAGTTAGTAGTAGAGTTGGAGAGGTTATATCATTGATGACTACACATTGGTGTCTATCACTAAGATAGGATCGGATATAGTCCAGGGCATGGCCTCGGATTCCATGATGGTGAAGTTTAAGTAAGAGGTAGTTGTGATTAACAGTATCAAAAGCCTTTCTCAGGAGAATGAAGAGCCCAATCGGAAACTCATTTTTGTCACGGGCTGAGATTATATCAAAGAGACTAATAATTGCATCGTTGGTTCTCTTATGGGAGCGGAAGCCAAACTGACAGGGGTGAGTATGTCGAATTTTACGAGGTAGGAGTTGAGCTGTTTGTAGATAATTTTTTCAAATATTTTTGACAGTATGGGTTGGTTTAATATTGGGCTATAATAGTTTATGTCTGCCAGATTGCCTTCTTTATGAGTTGGCGTTACTCGTCCTTTTTTAAGGATATCAGAGAAGGTATGACACTATAGAGATTTGTTGAACAGCAGAGCTATGGATGGCTCAATGGCATGGGAGGCGATTTTGTATACCATGGACGGTATTTCACTGATGTTCCCAGCTTTGGTTTCTAGTGAGTGTATGATGAACACAATATCTGTCAGGCTGAATGGTGAAAGGAGAAGAGAGTTTGGATACCTGCCTGAGAAATATGTGTCTGAGTCTGTGGGTTTTTTCTGGCAAGGATAACACCAACCGATGAAGAGAAGCTATTAAATTCATTTGCCATTTCTAAATCAGTTGCAGGCGTATAGCAATTCTTTGAGAGTTTTATCTGGTTATATGAGTGTTGTTCAGTTCCTAGGATGTTAGAGATGGTTTTCCATGTGATTTTCATCTTGCCTTTTGCTTCTCTGAATCTATTCTCATAATAGGAAAGTTTTGTTCTCTCATGATACTGGTAAGCACTGATGAGTACCTTTTAACTACTTCCTTTGTAACTAGGCTATCTTCTTGAGGTTATCTTGAGATGATTTCGGGACTTTGTTTTTTAGTGTCCCCGCGGCCCGGTCCTCGACCAGGCCTCCACCCCCCAGGAAGCAGCCCGTGACAGCTGACTAACACCCAGGTACCTAATTTACTGCTAGGTAACAGGGGCATAGGGTGAAAGAAACTCTGCCCATTGTTTCTCGCAGGCGCCTGGGATCGAATCCAGGACCACAGGATCACAAGTCCCGCGTGCTGTCCGCTCGGCCGACCGACTCCTCTAATCCCGCTAATCCTAAGTTTCTTTTTATATTCTTGTTTCTTGTCGATTGATTTAACTATGCCACTTGTGAGCCACGGATTGTTTATTCTTTTGCCAGTTTCTTACTTTGTGAGGTGGGGACAATGAGTGTTGTAGAGGCTTAGAGTTTTGGAGAGGAAGAGGTTAGCTAATGAGTTTATATACTGTGTATTATTGAATTCAGATTCCCAGCTAATATTGTGAAGTGCATTTGTGAGGTTGCCCATTGCTGGTTCACTGTGTAGCCTGAATGTAAGTTTCTTGCTTTCTGGTGGTGTTATGTCCATGTTTGCTATGGGGAAGGTTGGATAGTGGTCAATTGTTCTGTCAAAGATTATACCAGATACAAGGGGAGCTGTTATGTTAGTCCATAAGTTATCCAAGGTAGTGGCAGATGTTTGAGTGACTCGGGTGGCTAGATGATTGTGGGGATTAGCATACAAGAGTTCATGTTGTTTAGGAAACAGTCGAATTGAGGGCTATTTTGTTGACCCAGGTCAATACTGAAGTCTCCTCCTAGAACGATGTGATTTTTTGTTGAAATTGTGGTTTATGATAAGATTCCTTAGGTTATCTGAGATTGAAGCTATATAAGTATTGGGAAATCTATAGATGGCTCCGTTAGTCAAGGAAGATGTATGGGATTTATTCAAGAACTGGGCAAAGGTATATTCACAATAGTCGCCTCTATCACTATCTATCATCTATAATATTGCAGATGAAAGTATCTTGGTAATATACAGCTGTGCCACCACCTTTTTTTATTAGGCCTACAGTTGTGAATGGCTTTATAACGAGTTAAGTTTAAAAGTTGGGTATAGTCTTTAGCCAGGTTTCTGTTAAAATAATGAACGATAATTGAGTACCTAGAGCTGTGAGTAGTGCATTTATATCTTCAAAATTTTTACCAAGTGATCTGATATTTTAGTTGTAAACTGATAAGCAAGTGCTATTTTGGAGTTTTTTTTTTTGCCAGATTTGCTGTGTAATTCGTTCAATAATGATGATCAATGTGCTCATTGGTGTAGATATGAGACAGAAGATATAGATTAGGATCAATATCAGTATGCATGTAGGTGCAATGGGGTCACGATTCAATAAGATAAGCAATTACATAACAATTAAATACTAATCTGCTATAAATGTAAAGTAATTATAGCAAAACACAACAATAAATGCAAATACATATATAATAGAAACAATTAGAAGTAAAATAAAGATCACCTTAGATAGCCAGGAAGGATACAGAAGTTAGGTAAAAAGATAAAAAAAAATCAGTGAAGACTGACAAGATTAATGTATAATAAAAATAATAATAATAATAATCATAAAGTAAAATAATCTTAAAGATAGTTAACTTTATATAGCCTAATTATGACCCTATAATTAGTATAAACTTAAGAAAACAATATGAGTTCAATTAATTAATTCCAATAAATGACATAAATTAAATTAGAATTAAATTTAAAAATAACCAGATAAGATTATACATATGAGTAACATTTTACTATGATACTAAGGTAGATGCTTACATAAGTACATGGAAACTTTACTGATTAGTTAGGAACTTTTATGGATGAGAGAGTGTTATAAGTTTAGTTGCTGTTGTGGGGGGTATAGAGTATTAAGGAGAAGGGCCAACGGTTAGAATCAGGATATCAAAATCAGTGGAGATCAGATAGGCTCGGCCCCCAATAAGAACATAAGCAATATTAATTTAGTGGCTTCAAGAAAATGTCAGCCTAGAGGTTGATCATTGATCTCCTACACAGGAAGAATGGATACTCCTTTAAAAACTAACTTATTTATTGAACCCTCTTAACAACCCCCCATATATATTAACAACAATAACAATAACTACTTTACCACACTATCTTACGTTAAAAGCCTTGGTCCACTTAGGCAGGATACAAGGTTTTACAATTAGGACATGGTAGGGTTAAGTCTACTTGTAAAGAACTCTAAAGCTTGAAGCAGCTTGGGGTAGTGAGCCCCACGTGGTACCCTATCACAACACAAACACTTAGGGATGCCCAAAACACTGGCTTATACTACACAATAACTATACAAATTACATAAGCTTATCTAGTAGCACGGTTACATAGGAGGATACTTATCTTAGCGGTTACAGCAGCTTAAAGTAAGGGAAAGGGGGGAAGGAGGAGAAGAATCGAGGCAGAGCCCCACAGGAAGATGTTGTCACACCACAGCAAGACCAGAGAAGAGCGCACGCCGAGCGTCCAGTCTCCGAGCTCCCAAGTTGTTGTGGTTGCCGGGAAGATAACCTAATTGATAGTGCAGCTACAAACAATACAAGTCTTCACCGGCCTTCGTTACTTTACTAATTCTATGAATAGTTGATAATTAGTTCACTCATTAATAAACAACAACAAGCTCAAGAGTCTGAATGCTCTGTGAGAAACAAGATTCATCTTAAGTCTGGCAAGGACGATAGGAACAAACGCGCATCAGCAATCGTATCAAATAATGTAAAGTAAATGATTTAGAGCTCATTTTGACCTCTGGTTTCCAACTAAGGAATCCAGGGTCGTAACACTCCTGCCCCCTTCAGAGAAAAAAAAATGTAGGTATTAGAATAGTAGTCACATTTTTTTTGTAAGAGTATACAGAGAATAAAAAGGAAAACTATGCAATAAAAGAAAATCAAACAAAAAACAAAAATTTCTCTGCAAGAAAAAGCACACAGGAATTCTCTGAAAGAAAAAGCACAGAAAATAAATTTTCTGAAAGAAAAAGCATATACAAAGAAATTCTCTGAAAGAAAAAGCATATACAAAGGAATTCTCTGAAAGAAAAAGCACATACAAAAAAAAACGGGGCAGTAAATAAATTTGACACGGAATATTTAATGTCACAGGAGAACCTAAAAAAAATAACTAAAGCATGACAGTTGGTATATGGCTTCCTGTGGCTCAGATGACTGTTACTCAGATAACCGGTACAGCACACCGGCGATCACGTTGAGCTGGCCCAGTAGGTGGGTAGTGGAAAGATTGAAGTCCTGTAGGTACAATGCCCACCTGAGGATGCGTTTATTTTTCGCCTTCATCTGGTTTAAGGGGACATATCATTCTAAATCGTTATAAATTAAGAGTTGTTCAATTTGCTTATAATTTTTTTTATGAAATGGTTATAGAAAGGGCTGCAACTGGTCTAAGTTTCACCATCACACCCTAAACAGAAAAGGAGAAAAAAAATACACAACGTATTATGCAACGAATGTTCAACATTCTCAAATAATCTCAGGGAACACATGTGTCAACTAAAATGTCTACTATGTGCTGTAGAAGCACAAACTCTTGTAATAATTGTAATATGTATGTGCAATATATTTATATTTAAATTTTTTTTTTTTTCTTTTTTTTTGGCCAATATTTTTTTCTCGTTTGTTATCAAGGGATTTGCATGAAACTTACACACCTTGCTCAATGGATGCCTATCTGCAAGGGTGCCAATTATGAACGAAATCTGTCGAAGTCAAGCTCAGCTACAGGTGGCCGAACTTGGATCTTTATTTTACTCTGGAAAGTAATTTACACCTTCAAATTATTTCAGAGCTTTCATTTAAAATCAATTTACATGCAAATTACACCTTATATGTAGCGTTTGTGCTTCTACAGAATCTAGTAGACATTTTAGTCCAAAGTCTATTTGTTGATTTTATAAAAATTTATAAATATCATATATTGCATATTTTTTTAGAAGGGTAACTTTGAAAAATTATATTATTGCACTAAACACTTTTTTGATAAAACTGATCACTAGAATCCTTTATTATGTGCTTAATTTAATATCTGAGTGTTATAGAAATGATTTTAGTTGACACATGTGTTCCCTGAAACTATTTGAAAATTCGTTGCATAATTCGTAGTTTATTTTTTTTCTCCTTTTCTGTTTAGGGTGTGATGATGAAACTTGGACCAGCTGCAGCCCTTTCTATAACCATTTCATAAAAAAATTTATAAGCAAATTGAACCACTTTTAATTTTACATTGATATGCCCCCTTAACAACACTAGTGGGCTATGTTCCGTGTACACTCCCACTATATTTCCTATTAGGTATACTTCAAACTTTTTACATGTTAACACTAGCGCCAATGCCTCTTTTTCGACCACTGAATAATTGCGTTGAGCCTTGTCAAATTTTACAGAGTAATCGTATACAGGGTGGTCCACTTGATCATCTCCAGTTTGCAACAACACAGCACCAGCACACGAGTCAGACACGTCAACATGAATTTTAAATGATTGGTCGAACCTTGGACTAACGAGTACTGGGGCGGAAGCTAAGATCAATTTCAAATTTTTAAACGCCTCTGCACAGTCTGTTGACCACTTAAATTTAATATCCTCCCGCAACAAGTCTGTGAGAGGAGTGGCACCACTGGAAAAGTTCTGACAAAAGCGTCGGTAGTATGCACACATACCGATAAACCTTTGAACGTCCTTTTTAGACTGGAGCACTGGATACTCCAGAATGGCACTGATTTTATCTTGCCAAGGTAACACTTATCCTTGGCTTACTTCATAACCGAGGTACGTCACTGTGCCTTAAACAATATGATACTTTTTTTGCATTTAAGGTTAGATTTGCATTTTTCAAAACTGTGAACAACTGGTGTAATCTAGCTATGTGGTCAGCCCAATTACTATCAAAGAGCACAATGTCATCTAAAAACACCAACAACTTGACACCTTTGTGAGAAGAGAGTTCATTAGCCTCTGGAACGTGGCAGGGGCATTACACAAGCCGAACGGTAACACTTGATACTCAAAGACACCATTGGGTGTTACGAACGCAGTCAGTTGC
This sequence comes from Procambarus clarkii, assembly GCF_040958095.1. Taxonomy (NCBI): domain Eukaryota; kingdom Metazoa; phylum Arthropoda; class Malacostraca; order Decapoda; family Cambaridae; genus Procambarus; species Procambarus clarkii. The sequence continues at coordinate 26,637,761 of NC_091161.1, read as the reverse complement.
TTTGCACGTTCGGTAAGCGGGATCTGATAATAACCCCTTGAGAGGTCGAATTTCGAGACGTACATGGCGTTTCCGATCTGGTCGATGCAGTCTTCGAGAAGGGGCAGCAGATAGGCATCCACAATGGTCACCTTGTCGAGCTGCCGATAGTCGGTGCATAATCGCCAGGAGCCGTCTGGTTTGGGGACCAAAAGGCAGGGCGAGCACCAAGAGCCCTGGCTTGGCCGGATGAGGCCGTGCTGGAGCAGGAAGTCGACTTCTTTACATACGATGGCCTTCTTTTCCGGCCTCATCCGATAGGGTTGAAGGTGAATGGGGGTATAGTCCATCAACTTGACATCATGGAAGATAGCATCAGTCTGGGTTGGGACCTCCCCGAACAGACTGGAGAATTCGTCAAGCAATTAATACCCTTTAAAAATTAATATTTTAATTCCGCCAGCTTGTGTTTTATTTCGGTGAATGTTGTCTCTGCCTGGGGAGTCCACTCCAAAGGAAGACGGAACGTGAGTTTCCGACCACGTAAGAGGTCGTATAAGTGTCGCAAGATGTCCGAACAATGTGGGATGAATCGATGATAAAAATTCACTACACCAAGAAATTCTTGCAACTTCTTTGGAGTGGATGGGTGCGGAAATTCCTTAATTGCCTCGATTTTCTTCTCTAGTGGTTGGACCCCTGCTGCTGACACACGGTGTCCCAAGAAATCTAGCTCTGGAACATGGAAAATACACTTCTCGGAGTTGAGCTGCAAGAGGAAGTTGCGCAGACCTGTGAGAAGGAGTCGGAGGTGTAGCAGATGTTCTGTTGGTGATGTACTGGCCACCAGCAGATCGTCAGTGTAGATGTAGCAAAAAGGAAGGTCCTTAACTACTTGGTCGATGAAGCGTTGGAATGTCTGGGCTGCATTCCGTAGACCAAAAGGCATCCGGACGAATTCAAACAGTCAAAAGGTGTTGTGATCGCTGTTTTCGGAATGTCTGCCGGTTCCACAGGGATCTGGTGAAATGCCCGCACAAGGCCAATTTTCGAAAAAACGGTTGCGTTGCTCAATCCCTGTGAGAAATCCTGGATGTGTGGTATTGGGTAGCGATCCGGCAGAGTGCGAACGTTGAGAGCCCTGTAGTCTCCGCAAGGGCGCCATTCCCCTGGGGCTGTTTTCGGGACCATATGGAGAGGTGAAGCCCATGGACTGTTCGAGGGCGGATTATTCCTGCCTCTTGTAGCTTATTGAATTCAGCACGTGCTACCGCCAGTCGTTCCGGTGCCAGGCGGCGTGGTCTGGCGAAGGTAGGTGCTCCCGTTGTAGTAATGTGTTGCGTAATCGTATGTTGCACCTCTGGTCGAGGGCTGGCGGGTTGGGTCACATCTCTGAATTCATCCAGGAGTGCTTGAAGTTCCGTAGATGCGACTGGGGTGACGATGTTAACTTGTGTAGAGGTACTAGGTGAGGCTCGAAGTACTGCACCTGCGGGATCCACAATAAGTCGATGGTAAATTTTAAATTTTGCCCCGAGGGGCGAGTTTATTGGGCAGCGCCACTCATCTTGTGAGTGAACATACCGCCATAGCAGAATGTACAACACTCCCCAATAGGAAGAAAACCCGCTGGGTTGTTCATCCTGTCACTTGTACCCAGACACAGCTGGGACTAGCTTAACTGTCTCAAGTGAACAGCTCCTCAAACAAGAAGATTAACATTTATCAACCCTTAAAAGCTTACGTTATCTTGCGGGTGCAAAATGGGGAAATCTTTTAAGAACAGTATCAATATTTGACAAATAGTGTTTTCCTAACTCAAACAATGTGGGGTTTATTATTCTACAGTTATTCCTAATGTCTCTCAGGTGTTCACATTCACGTAGATAGTGGTCAAGGCGGTGTCCATCACTCTCACCACAGATTCTGCAACTTCGCTGATCAACTGTTGTTTCCATTCCAAATCTCCATGGATATTTGTATCCAAGACGGATTCTCGCTATTACAGATTCTCTCACTCGTCGTCCTCCTCTTCGGCCATACTGATTGGGATTGCCAGCTGCAACCATGATGTACCATCGTACAGATTCACTGGTTTGTGCTTCTATCCTCCTTTCCTCAGTTACCTTGTCACGGTGATGTTGCCTGATAATACCTCTAATTTGTAGTTGAGTCTTGGGTATGAAGTATTCAATATGGTCTCCTTCAGCGCCTTCAGCAGCCAGCACATCTGCTCGTTCATTCCCACATATTCCAACATGGGAGGGGATCCACAGAAACTTGATGACTCTTCCCTGATTGGTAAGTACTCTCACAGCTCTCTTGATTTCAGCGACTATTGCAAGATTTTCTGCCTGATTTTTACTAAGGCTTTGCAGTGCTGCTTTTGAATCGGTGCAAATCACTGCACCATTAGTGTTCCGTTCAAGAAACCTTAACGCCATAACAATGGCAGTTAGCTCTGCTTGCGTTGAAGAGGCATAGTTCTCAATACGTGCTTTTTCTTCATTTCTGCGTTGGAAGGTATTATCCTTGATTACCGTGTATGCTGCACCAGCCCTGCCATTGATAGGATTAGATGACCCGTCAGTGTAGATTTGATCTAGTTCATCTCCGGCTTCTTTATAAATGTCCTCGAGATACTTGTGCCTCATTTCTTGTGGTATCATGTTGGATTTTTTCATTGCCATTTCATTGATGATGATCTTACATGAGTCATCCTCCCAGGGAGGTAACCTCTCTACAGGCAGGAGCTCACGGGCTTGCTCAAGCAGGTGAAGCTCTTCAAGGTAGCAGACTGCTCTGTGATGCCATTTTTTGCTTCTCCTGTTTCCCCCTGAAAGTAGCACAGAGCTCATTTTTTTCTTGGCAATATCATTGTAATGGGGATCTCTGGCTATCCTAATTGCAAGCTTAGCATTCAGCTCCTGAATTCTGCTTTTAATACTGGGAAGGGACAACTCCTCTCGTAGATTAGACGTTTTGGCAGTTCTTGGGACTCCAAGAATGATTGTCATGGCTTCATTTTGAATGCTTTCAAGCCTTTTCATATCGGTTTGGGAGTAGGTGCACAGTACTGGTGCGGCATAGTCTATGACGGAGCGCACATAGGCTGTGTACATCATTTTGAGCACGGCAATAGAGGCTCCATGTCCATTCCAGGTCATAGCTTTCAGTGCCCTGAGTCGACTTTTGCATGTTCCTATGAGTTGATTGAGCTCCTCTTTCTTTCCCTTGTTAGAGCCGACAGTGACGCCAAGGTACCGGTAGTGGTCAACCCATTCAAGTGTTACACCATTAATTTGCAGTTCTTCATTTGCTCTCCGCTTGTGATGGGAGTATGCCTTCGTCTTGTTTGTGGAGAGAGTGAAACCGAGCTCAATACATTTCCTTCCGAGGAGTTCAATGGACTGTTCAATTTTTCCCAAGGTGGGAGCTTGTATTAGGACATCATCTGCATATCCCACTTGTTGTGTTCCTTCCGGAAAATCAATATTTGCAATGGCGTTCATAAGTACATTGAATAGTGTAGGGCTTAAGACTCCGCCTTGGGGGGTCCCGAGTTCCATACTCATTGTTCTGGAGACTGCTCCATTGAAGCAAACCTTGGCTTTCCTTCCTGTGAGGTAGTCTTCAACCCATTTCATGAGTCTCCCCTTGACACCCATGCATGCAAGCTCGTCCAGGATCGCAATCCCCTGTACTTTGTCGAAGGCTCCTTTGATGTCAACAAATACAGAGTACCTAGCCGTGTCATTAACCAAGTAATTAACTATACAATTTGCTGTGCTCCGTCCTTTAACAAATCCATTGACCCCCTCCCCTAACCTGCCTATTTTGTGCAACAGTCGGTTTAGGATGATCCTTTCAAGCATCTTGCAAGTGCATGACACGAGGCTGATAGGTCTGTAATTACCAGGGTCATTAGGCTTCGGTATGGGAATAATTATTGCGTGTTTCCATTGTGTGGGCAACACTCCACTTAGGAATGACTTGTTAAACAGGTGGAGTAGTGGATTCCCAGACACTTCACACAGTGCATTGAGTATGTCGTAGGTGACGCCATCTTCACCAGGTGCTGTACTTTTACCCTTTTTCATAGCGCCCCTTACTTCTTGGGCTGTGATTGGTTCCCCATACTCGTCATCACTAGACAGTGCTCTTGTTATCCTAATTCTTCTGTCATCATGTCGCAGGAGCTGTTCCCTGCTGATTTCTGCAGGGAGGGAGGAGGAGGATGCTGCATCACTCCACTTGTGAATTAGTTCCTCAGCCTTACCCTGGGGGTCTTTGTGAGCCGCAGGCCGGGCTCTGCCCCCCTTAGCTATCTGAATTTTTGCCCACACTTGTCTTGCAGATGTTTCCCGTCCAATAGAGCTAGTGAACTCAAGCCATTGTCTTTCCCGCTCTTTAATCTTCTCTTCCCTGGCTACTTGACACACTGTCTTAAACAACTCTTGGTTACTTTCAGTGGGATGTCTCCGGTACTCTCTACTCATGTCTCGCACATTTGCGTTAAGCATCTTTATGTAATCATTCTCATACCATTTTATTTTCTTCCTCTGAGGGTTACTTCGCCCAGGCGTACGGCGCGGAACTCTTAGACAGCTCTCAATTTGGTGGTTAAGGTCATCAACAAATGTGTTAATGTCTTCTGGGATTTGGTATTCCGTGAACCAGTCACTCATCCTGTTTATGAAGTGCGGCCTCATATCTGGTCCGAGTGATAACCTTTTTCTATAATTTGTCTCTTTCCTTCTCTTGCTCATGTCGACGGTGGTAATCAGTGCCCAATGGTCACTACATAAACTGTGCACAATGTGTGTACTGGCATCCGTGTCCTGTGCATTCAGCAGGAGAGCATAATCTAATCTTCCTCCTCTGAGGTGAGTTGGCTGTTCATCACCCAGGACCCTAAGGTTTTCACTTCCCCTGACAAAGAGTGACAGTTTCCGTCCATTGACATTGGGCTGATGACAGTTGGCACCAAAGTGTGGGTGTCTGGCATTCAGGTCACCAACCAGCAGGGTAGGTTCTTCATTAACAAACTCAGGCAGTGCGTCAAGGTCAAGTTTACTCTGAGGCACATATAGGTTGATTATATGTAGGGCATTATTGTTTAAGTAAAGGGTTACTCCCAGTGATTCAAACTCATCCCCCATGTGCAGGTCATCAATAATCTGTGCGGGAATGTTGTTATTTACATAAGTGATGAGACCCCGTTTTCTTTCCCCATGGGGCAGGGAGAACTTGCGATAACCGCTGAACCTTGGGTTGAAGTCATCACCTACCATTGTCTCCTGTAGCACTATGACGTCAGTTTGGTGTTCACGAGCGTATTGTATGATGTCATTAATTCTATTGCGAACGCCATTGCAGTTCCATTGTAGGATAGTGAGACTTTCTTCAGCATGGTTATCCATTGTGGAGGTGTTGGTCATCAGATGTGCTGTGTGTGGTGTTGTTGCTGGTGAGAGTGTGTTCACTGGTGGTGTTGTATGTGGTGTTGCACCACCGTCATGTGCTGGTGGTACTGTTTGTATGCCAGTGCCAGTGGTCAATGGTGTTGTGTACACTAGTGTCGTTGTGTTCACTGGTGGTGCTGTTGTCTTCACTGGTGGTGTTGCGTTCACTGGTGGTGCTGTTGGTGGTGTTGTGTTCACTGGTGGTGCTGTTGGTGGTGTTGTGTTCACTGGTGGTGCTGTTGTGTTCACTGGTGGTGGTGTGTTCACTGGGTCGCACTGAGTTCACTTGGGTAGCACTGAGTTTGCTGTTATGTGCCGTGGCTCGTGTTGCATCCCCATGCACCAAGTTGCAACCTGCTGAACTCGCCTGAGGCAACTTCAGGCCCTGCAGAATGTGAAGTATGTCCTCCTGGGTCTTCTGGATTGTACATAGGGTATTCTCAAGTTTATTTTGCTTGCTTATTAGTTCTTGCATGAGTGGGTGATTTTTTATCATGTGGTTAATCATTGCTTCCATATCGGGCGGCATTGTTTTATCTGGACCCAGTGAGGTGTTGACTGGTGAGTGGGGAGGGGGAGTGGTAGGGTGGGGGGAAGGGAGGGTCGCCTGAGAGGCGGAAGGGCTGGTTGACTGGGAGGCGTTAGGGGGTATGGGTGATGAGGCAGGAATGGTGTTGTTGGGTGGGGTAGGGTTGGGGTTAGTGAGGGAGATGAGGTTGGGGTTAGTGAGTGGGGTTGAGGTAAGTTGGTTTGTGAGAGAAATGGGGTCTGGTTGGGCCTGTGCGGGGTGGTGGTGGGTCACTCCACCACTACCCCAGGCTGGTGTCTGCCTACTGGAGGCTGGACCCTGGCTTGCTGTGGTACTGTTCACGGAGCCATTCCCGCCCCTGTTTACTGGTCCACCTGCTGTCTGCGTCTGCGTCGGCGTCCTTCTCAAGCCCTGCCAGTCAGGCCTCCTGCTACAATATCTGTTCCAGGCATGGTGGGCCTGCTTGCAGTTGACACATTTAGGTATTACCCCGCTGCCCCCACCCTGTTTAAGCTTGTCCAGACACTGCTTGGTGTCGTGAGAGCCACTGCAACACCCACACCTAATTGGGCGATCACATTGCCACGTTCTGTGATCCCACCGTTGACAGTTGCCACACAAGGACGGACTGCCAATATACCTCTCCACTTTGCACGCCCTCATGCCTGGCATTTTAATGACTTGGGGCAGCTCTCCCTTCCACATAGCAATTGCTTGATTTTTGGGCAGTCCCCCTGGTCCAGTGTTGCGCTCGACCCAAACAATCTCGGTATAGTCCTTGAGATATTTCACGTCAACATGAATGCTATAGTTCTTAATTATAATTTTAGTTTGTCTTGTCTGTGGGTTTGCTTCTAATAATTTGACATTCTTACCTAGATACTCGAGACTGGTCTCTGTGAAGTACTTCAGGGCACTGTAACCCTGCACCCGTGCACTAACATTGCCACCTACACACCTGCTCTCTATACAATACTTTCCTTTGTGGGCGCGGGCGGCCTCAATAATCCATCTAAACTTCTCTGATGCTGTCATTACCCCTGCAGGAAAGATTAGGGTGTGCCACTCACTGTCTTCGTCGTGTCGTCGTCGTCGTTGTTGTTGTTGTTGTTGTTGTTGTTGTTGTTGTTGTTGCTGAAGTTGCTGTTGCTGCTCATCCTGTCGCCGTGACTTATCCCGTTTCCTGCCACTTCTACCTTGGACTACTTGGAAACCTTCATCGTCTATTGTAGAGTCTCCTGTATCAGTACTGTTGGAGGGCCCAGGGCTGGGATCCCGACCGGAGGGCCCCGGGTGTGGACCATCACCCAGGGGCCCCTGGCGGGGATGGGGGCTGTTATGGTTCCCGGGTACACCAGCCATGGTCACTTGTTGTTGTTGTCTCAAAGTCTTACTTCTCGTGTCAACAACCATCTATTTGCTGCGGCTCACTTCATGTGTTGTTGGGTGGTATGTCTTCAACACTGCACTCTGCCCTACGTACACACACATGTAGATATATACACCTACAAGGTACAAGGTTTACACTCACACGTAGCGTAGGGGTACTCTATGGTGTGCCCTGGCAGTCTCTTGTGTAAACACACTAGTCGCGCACACAGACCACGACCTTGGGTAGGGAGGGCACAAAGGCTATTTTTCACGCGCGTGGGGCCCCAGTCGATGGTGTTGCAGGAAATCCCATCCAAGAACGGGTTGTTCCACATCCGCTATGAGGAAAGTCCAGGTAAAGCGACCCAGAGAAGCGAAATCGAGAACCAGGGTGCAGGTCCCATATGTGCGGACGGACGTACCACTGGCAGCCAGTAAGTCCAAACCAGGAGTGCGGCTCGGTTTGACCAATGGGGGAGGCAATACACTAGCCGCTGCACCTGTGTTAACGAGGAAACGGCGTTTGGTTATGATGTCAGATATGTAGAGCAGTGTAGTGTTTGAAATGGCGGGGTTACTGGCCGTTAACAGTCCCCGCCGAAGTAGTTTCCCGACCAGGAACAAGGAGCCCTACAGTTGTGGGCTTGGTGTCCGAACCTCTGGTGGTAAAAACAAAGCTCTCCTCGGTGTTCTCGCTGTCGCCTAGATCCTGATACTGGATTCGCTTGGTACGTCCTCCCTGGGCGGAAGAAACGCCGGTTCTGGAGGACGTCGAGTTGTTGGGTGTCTGTAGTCTGCTGTGTATCACTGAGGTGGGACAACGTAGCGTTATCAGACGTCGTATGAAGCCGGTCTGCCAGTGTAGCCAGCTGGGCTAATGGGGTGTCGTCAGCCATACTGAATAGGGCCGGTTGAATGTGTTTTGGACAGAGTTGTATCCAGAGTGATCTCACAATCTCGCTGGGGGCTGGGCCAGTTGCAGTATGCATCACATACTGAATATGCCGCAGAAGCTGGGCTGGTGTTTTGTCTGCTGATCTTTTGTCAGTGAGGAGTTGATTCCTTTGTTGAATTCGGCGTTTCCTCGCTGCCTGTAGAAGAGCGGCCTTCAATGCGGTGTACGTCCTGGTGTCTGGTGATGGTGCGGTGATGACAGCGGAGGCAGTGTGCATCGCCTCCGATGGAAGTGTTGGCAGGGTACAGGGGCATACCGGGTTTTCTCAGTCGTAATTTTGTGGTGGTCGAAAATAGCCTCCATCTGCATGAACCAAAATTCTGGTTCATCTGCATTGTATGCTGGAAACCTGGTAGATAAATCCATGACAAAGATCTAGTTTGCGACTAAGTGTTCTTTTTCACTCACTGGGTCACCAATGTAACAGTTCTATTGTTACGTAAAGTATGGTGACAATAAACACAGACACAGATATAAGAGAATATATATATATTTAGTCGAGTATACAGAAGTATGCAGGTGATACCTTAGCGAGCAATGGTGTGAGTTGAGTGCACTGAGCGTCGGTACAGTATCTCGCAAGTGTCTGCTCTAGACCACACTTGAAAGTAGACTAGTTAATATTTGCTATTCTGCTGCTTATATGCTCGGGCAACACCTCACCGTGTTGCCCGGGCAACGCCTCACCTCATTCATCTCCAAAGGTTGACAGGAATATTAACAATGCATTTGGAGCGAGTATATTATTGGGATAATCTACTCGCTACAATATCTCCCCTTTGGATAACAAAGGGGAGATATTAATAGGGTATTAAAAGTATCATAGCAAGACAGAACACAAAACAATGGGTATAAATTGGACAAGATTAGATTTAGGAAAGACCTTGGTAAATACTGGTTTGGAAACAGGGTTGTTGATTTGTGGAACCAATTACCGCATAACATGGTGAAGGTGGGGTTCCTTATTTGTTTCAAACGGGGGTTGGATGTTACCTATCTTACGTTACGGCTCGAAACCCTAACAACAGCATGGACCTTAATTATCTAGGGCTACTACAAACTGCTGTTCTCAAGAGCGGGTCACCAGTGTAACCCAATGATAAGTACAAAGCAACTTGATAAAATTTATCCCTTAGGAATGAAGAAATATACATATAAAATTTATATATATATATATATATATATATATATATATTCAATATTTATCTCAATAGTATATATAAGTACAGATGGTCAATATATCACAATTAAAGTAGAATCAAAATACTGTCTCTCCCAGATATTAATATATCAGATTATTCTAGTTATGGTTATGACAGAACAAAAATGTACAACTTAACTCCACCAAGAAGTTAACTCTCCTGGCCCGTATCAGCTACTGACTACTTTATCTGCGGGAATCATAATCATTGCTTCTGCCCCACGAAAATTTGCCAAACTTACATAGTATTAATTTAGCTTACATGGAGCAATAATATGTGACAAGAGTAATCTTAAACTAACTTACTAAATGGTTAGATTAACATGCATAACATAGATAATGTAATTATAAATACAAGCAGTAATTAAATTAAAATAAACGGAGGGAATTGTTGGCAACGCCCCCCCAGCCACCAGGAACTAAAAGTCTCTCACGGGGAGTTGCCCCCTAATGTTCAAACAATTAGAATTCCCATCAGTGTTTCCTGCTGATGGTCATTATGAAACCACTTTCCCACGAAATCAGCCGTGAGCAAACAAAGAAAAATAACGATTCCCACGGGTGGATAAAGTTGGGCCTATTCCCCACATAATATATAACTATACCACCAATGACATATATAACACAATTAATCACATGCAAGTGATTCAAATATATGTATGTAATGAAATATACAATCATATTACACGCACTGCTTATATAAGTACAAATTAATTTATTTAATTACGTATCTATTAGAGGTACGTAACACTTCCACCTCCAAGAAAAAAATGCAATGGATTGAAGATCAATGGCATTTTTTCCGAAGTAAAAATGTATGACACTTGAGATTTATGATATTAATTACACCAAACATGTAAAAGTAATAAGAACACATTTTTGGACAAAAATAAAAACATTCCCAATAATTTCTTACATGAAACTCAGAAATTTCACTCTTATGACTATGTTCTACATATGTTTCACTGGAGTATGCAAATTTATCTCTCCAGGGTACTATCTCATTTATTTCACTTATTTTCAGATTATGTTTCACACACCTATCAACAACATTATTATCATTATCATGAATAGAATTGTCAATAAAGGTAGCTGCTTTCACACAGTTATCATGGCAATTTATCTTTTCCTCTGTTTCTACTATCTTTCTAAGATCAGTTCCGTATTTCCATGTGATCCCTTTTCCACATTGTGAATTTTTCCAAGACAGACTCCATTTTCCTCTACTCCCTTTTTCTGTAGCTGAACTGCTTAATTGAAGCTGACTGGATGTAGAGTAGATTTGGGACTTTTCCTGGTTATGCCCTGACAAAGACATCTGCTCCTACCCACTCTTGATCCTCTGTGGAACACATACTCTCGCCCAATGGATACTAAAATTAGAGAAATTAGCATTAAACCTCACATTATGTATAAAACGTTCCCATTCATAAAACCTTCCGAAACACAACACAACAACTTAGCAAACCGTTTACCTCCAAACCAATAAATACAACCCACGATAAGTGCAAAGGCTACCTGATCGAACTGGCTCAGATGATCCATAAGGAACCCAGAAATCAATTTCCTCATAACTCTGTCATAACGATCAGTGAAAGAAAACAGGCATAGGCCTAGGCACCATATCTCAATCATAACTCCAAGGACAAGTTCACACCCCCTGATGGTGAACTTGAACACAACACCCACTTTCATCAAACGTCTAGTCTTCCAGAAGACTAAATAAAACATACCGAAAACTTGACAACCCTCACCATCACTTCCCAAGTGATTTACGTCTGATGACAAGCAATCAACCAAGAAATTTAAGGGTCTTAACATCTTGAAGATGCACAGCAGATTACCTGGGAAACCCCCCAAGGACAATCTGTAACCCTTCACAATGATTAACACTAGGTAGGATAACTTTATCCCCCAACTTGAAATACACACCTGGAGCCTCAAACATCTGCTCCCAGTATGATTAAATCCTTCACCCATCACTATGACTCTGAAAGTCGACACCAATATGACTCTGAAGGTCAACACCACACTTGAGTGGAACATACACTTTTATCACTCGTGCATCAAAATAACCTGGATCTGAATACAGAGACACTGCTCTAGTATAACTCACCACTTCCTCAGAACAACTGGATGCACAACCTACTTGAGTAAACTCTGTCTGCTCAACTCCAAGGCTGGGCAGAGATGTCCCACAGTCCCTTACTTCCCAAGAGAATGGCTCCTGCAGAATAAAAGTAGATTTCAACATCCTACACACACTCTGACTCATTGCACACAATGACAAAAAATTATTCCACATGGAATAAGAATCACAACCCACAAAACTCCGCAACTTAGATCCAAATGATACTTTACCACTCTCAATGGTTTTACCAAAATTTCCTCCCATGACTTCTGGAGCTGCTCGGAGTACTGTCTGCTCACAATCAATAATAACACTACCAAGCTGGGTCTCACATCCTCACAGACAACTGAAGAGGGAGGCTCAATGGGTCTCCATCTACTCAACAGAAGCTGATCCTCTGGCTGCTCTCCCACACTCTCCAGAACTGGATCTACAGTACAGACTGTCTCCTTGCTTCTCTCTGAAATCTTAGGGTCAGTTCTACTCAATGCACATAAATTAAGGGAATCTGAAACGAGCGGGCAAGTAACAGGTAGTTTGACCTCCTCCCCTATACTATCACCTTGACTAGGGTGAGGCGGGGCCTCTACAACAGACTTACTCTCGACAACTGATGCTAAACTTGGAGTGAGCGGGAATACTTCTGCCAATCCGACATCTTGTCCTAAACCATTCACTTGGACCTATCCTCTCCCTAATCTTTGTCCGGTATAAATGGAAAAACCCTTTAGGATTTGTCTTTGCTTGCTCTACTATGCGAACTTCATAGTTTTATTTTGCTTTCCTTATCTCATTTTAGTATTTCTAACCAGTTGTACGAATTCCTGTTTTAAACTGACTTCCCCATTCATAATCCTTTTGTACCATGCTTTCTTTTTACCAATAAGGTTCTTCAGATCCTTTGCTATCCACTTTGGATCATTAGTATTCGATCTATTCAATTTATATGGTATACTACATTCCTGGGCTTCGCTTAGAATATTTTTAAATAGGTTATATTTTGAGTCCTCATCAAAAACCCCTTTTTACGCCACCTATCGCTGGGTTCACGTCTAGCTCCAAGACCGGCCCACACCCCATACCCAAGACTTTCCAATCTATTTGACCCAATAGATTTCTTAGGTTATTGAAATTAGCTTTTCGAAAATCAGGTACTTTAACAGAATTTTCTCCTACAGATCTATTCCATTCTATGCTAAATCTGATTTCTTTATGATCACTGTTCCCTAGCTCACTCCCTATTTCGATGTCCTAAATTTGTGTTTCCCTGTTAGTTAACACTAAATCTAAAATATTATTTTCCCGCGTTGGTTCCTTTATGTGTTGTGTAAGAAAGCAATCGTCAATTAATTCTCGAAAATCTTCTGCTTCATTATTCCCTGTTTTGTTCAACCAGTTTATTCCACTAAAATTAAAGTCACCCATGACATAAATACTGTTAGATCTAGATGCTCTAGATATTTCATCCCATAGATGCTTTGCTTCCATTCTGTCTAAATTTGGTGGCCTATATATAACTCCTATTATAATATTATTTGCTTTTTCGTTTAATTCTATCCAAATAGTTTCTGTGCGTGGCTCAGACTTGATTCCCTCTCTGAGACTACATTTCAAATTGTCCCTAACGTATATGGCTACTCTCCCGTCCTTGTCTAATATATCTATCTGTCTGAAATAGTTTAAATCCATTTATTTGATATTCAGCTAATAGTTCTCTATTTTCTACATTCATCCACGTTTCGGTAAGCGCGATAATATCTATTTTTTCTGCGCAGACAAGAGCATTTAATTCGTTTATTTTATTTCTTAGACTTCTACTGTTAGTGTAATATACCCTAAGTGAATTGTTATTTTGAGACCCTTCAATTTCTCTGATCATTTTGCCAATTCCTTTCTCCCACAAACACATACTTTTATTATCTCCTTTCTCCAAATCAATTCCCATACCACTATCTGCTAACAGTTTAAACCCAAACAAACACCTCTAACCACTGGTTCCAACGAGTTCGCAACAGCAACAACCCCAGCCCTCGATAGATGCACCCCATCACGAGCATACATTTCATTTCTTCCATAGAAGTGTTCCCAGTTGTCTATGAAAGATATTGCATTAGATTTGCAATATCTTTCCAGCCTGCAATTGACACCAAGTGCCCTCGTCATCCATTCTTTTCCCACTCCCTTTCTTGGAAGAATGCCACATATGATTGGGATTCCTCCCTTGCTCCTAACTAATTCTATTGCTGTCTTGAATCTCTGTATTAGTTCCTCACTCCTAACTCGCCCAACATCATTACCCCCTGCACTAATACAAATAATGGGTTTGTTCCCATTTCCCATCATAATATCTTTCATGTTTCCAACAATATCACCAATTCCAGCTCCCGGGTAGCAAACCCTTAACCTGTTTCCTTTATCTCTGGCACAAAACGTTATTTCTAAATACCTCACCTGGGAATCTCCCACAACCAAAATTCGCTTTTCCTCTAGGGCACTTTGAGGGACCTGCGCTTCAATGTTCCTCGTTGCTTTGCCTTTGCCTCCTCGTTGAACTACAGGTTCACCACATCACTCGTCCTCTAACACATCAAATGCGTTAGAAGTCCTTAGGCTATTAGGTGTCGGTTTTGCCAAGGTCTTCTTAAGACCCCTGTCCTTCACAACTTGCCAAGACGAGGTCTTTTTAACACTGGTCGCCTCCTTTGTTTCTTCCTGATGTTGTTTCAGCAAACGTACCTCCTCCCGTAGCGAACCCAGCTCTGTCCTCAGAGCTTCAACTAAATTCACCAGTTCCTTCACTAATCCTTCCATTGTTGCTGTAATAATATTACTACAATCAGAGCTCCAGCTAACACAACCTCTCACTGTGACAGCACCTGACTTCTCACTGTGACAGCACCTGACTGTCTCAGGTGCAACACATTAGGTATCACATTAGCAACTTTCCATAACTCTAGCACTCTGCCTAACTCTATTGATTTATTAAATATGGTAGACAGTAGCTCGGAAAGCTCCTCTTTGCATTCTTTAAACACCCTGGCAAACACTTCATCCGGCCCTGGGGATTTGTTTGGTTTGAGTTTAACTATTTGTTTAATTACATCCTCCCTGGTAACTGCTAAACTAGTCAACCTGTCCTCGTCCCCACCCACATAGACTTGTTCGGCTGAAGGCATATTGTTAAGTTCCTCTTTAGTAAATACAGATATAAAATATTTATTAAAAATACTACTCATCTCTTCATCATTATCTGTTATTTGACCTGTGTCAGTTTTTAATAGACCTATCCTTTCCCTAATCTTTGTCTGGTATAACTGGAAAAACCCTTTAGGATTTGTCTTTGCTTGCTCTGCTATGCGAACTTCATAGTTTCTTTTTGCTTTCCTTATCTCTTTTTTAGTATTTCTAACCAGTTGTACGAATTCCTGTTCTAAAGTGACTTCCCCATTCTTAATCCTTTTGTACCACGCTCTCTTTTTACCTATAAGGTTCTTAAGATCCTTTGTTAACCACTTTAGATCATTAGTATTCGATCTATTCAATTTATATGGTATACTACGTTCCTGGGCTTTGCTTAGAATGTTTTTAAATAGGTTATATTTTGAGTCCACATCGAAAACCCCTTCTACGTCACTAATCGCTGGGTTCACGTCTAGCTCCAAGACCGGCCCACACCCCATACCCAAGACTTTCCAATCTATTTGACCCAATAGATTTCTTAGGTTATTGAAATTAGCTTTTCGAAAATCAGGTACTTTAACAGAATTTTCTCCTACAGATCGATTCCATTCTATGCTAAATCTGATTTCTTTATGATCACTGTCCCCTAGCTCACTGCCTATTTCGATGTCCTTAATTTGTGTTTCCCTGTTAGTTAACACTAAATCTAAAATATTATTTTCCCGTGTTGGTTCCTTTATGTGTTGCGTATTAAGCAATCGTCAATTAATTCTAGAAAATCTTCTGCTTCATTATTCCCTGTTTTGTTCAACCAGTTTATTCCACTAAAATTAAAGTCACCCATGACATAAATACTGTTAGATCTAGATGCTCTAGATATTTCATCCCATAGATGCTTTGCTTCCATTCTGTCTAAATTTGGTGGCCTATATATAACTCCTATTATACTATTATTTGCTTTTTCGTTTAATTCTATCCAAATAGTTTCTGTGTGTGGCTCAGATTTGATTCATTCTTTGAGACTATATTTCAAATTGTCCCTAACGTACATGGCTACTCCCCCTCCTCGTCTAATATATATATCTGTGTGAAATAGTTTAAATCCATTTATTTGATATTCAGCTAATAGTTCTCTATTTTCTACTTTCATCCACGTTTCGGTAAGCGCGATAATATCTTTTTTTTTTCTGTGCAGACAAGAGCATTTAATTCGTTTATTTTATTTCTTAGACTTCTACTGTTAGTGTAATATACCCTAAGTGAATTGTTATTTCGAGGCCCTTCAATTTCCATGATCATTTTGCCAATTCCTTTCTTCCTCAAACACATACTTTTATTACGTCCTTCCTCCAAATCAATTCCCATACCTCTATCTACTAACAGTTTAAACCCAAACAAACACCTCTAACCACTGGTTCCAACGAGTTCGCAACAGCAACAACCCCAGCCCTCGATAAATGCACCCCATCCCAAGCATACATTTCATTTCTTCCATAGAAGTGCTCCCAGTTGTCTATGAAAGATATTGCACTCGTCCACTAACACATCAAATGCGTTAAAGCATTTGATTTGCAGCACTCGTCCTCTAACACATCAAATGCGTTAGAAGTCCTTAGGCTATTAGGTGTCGAGGAATCCCAATCATATGTGGCATTCTTTCCATGAAAGGGAGTTGGAAATGAATAGTTGTTGAGGGCACTGGGTGTCAATTACCGACTAGAAAAATATTGCAAATCAAATGCAATATCTTTCATAGATAACTGGGAACATTTCTATTGAAGAAATGAAATGTATACTCGGGATTGGGTGCATCTATCGGTGGCTGGTTGGAACCAGTGGTTGGAGGCGTTTGTTTGGGTTTGGGTTTAAACTGTTAGCAGATAGTCGTATGGGAATTGATATGGAGAAAGGAGGTAATAAAATTATGTGTTTGTAGAGGAAACAAATTGGCAAAATGATCAGGGAAAGAGAAGGGCCTCAAAATAACAGTACACTTAAGGTATATTACACTAACAGTAGAAGTCTAAGAAACAAAATAAACGATTTAAATGCTCTTGTCTGCACAGAAAAAAATGCATATTATTGCACTTACCAAAACGTGGATGAATGTAGGAAATAGAGAACTATTAGCTAAATATCAAATAAATGGATTTAAAATATTTCACACAGATAGATATATTGGACGAGGAGGGAGGGAGGGAGAAGGGAGCCATATATTGTTAAGGACAATTTGAAATATAGTCTCAAAGAGGGAATCAAAACTGAGCCACACACTGAAACTATTTGGATAGAATTAAACGAAAAGGCAAATAATCTTATAATAGTTATATACAGGCCACCAAACTTAGGATGGAAGCAAAACACCTATGGGAGGAAATATCTAAAGCATCTAGGTCTAGCAGTATTTGTGTCATGGGTGACTTTATTTTTAGTGGAATAAATTGGTTTAACAGGACAGAGAAAAATGAAGCAGAAGATTTTCTAGAATTAATTGACGACTGCTTTCTTACACAACACATTAAGATACCAACGCGGGAAAATAATATTTTATATTTAGTGTTAACTAACAGGGAAACACAAATTAATGACATGGAAATAGGAAGTGAGCTAGGGAACAGTGATCACAAAGAAATCAGATTTTGCATAGAACTGAATAGATATGTAGAAGAAAATTCTGTTAAAGTGCCAGATTTTCGAAAAGCTGATTTTAATAGCCTAAGAAATTTTTTGGGTCAAATAGACTGGAAAATCTTGGGCATGAGGGGTGGGCCGGTCTGGGAGTGAGACGTGAACCCAGCGATAGGTGACGTAAAAAGGGATTTCGATATGGATTCATAATATAACTTATTTAAAAGTATTCTAAGCAAAGCACAGGAACGTAGAATACCATACAAATTGAATAGATCGAATACTAATGACCCAAAATGGATAACAAAGGATCTTAAGAACCTTATAGGTAAAAAAGAGAGCCTGGTACAAAAGAATCCAATTTATATCCATTATTTTGTGTTCAGTCTTGTGTTGATAGTTTTAATACCCTATTAATATTCCCTGTGTTATGACCATTCATCCACTTGTAAACAGCTATCATGTCACCCCTAACTCTTCGCCTTTCAAGTGAATGCAATTTACGCTTTGTTATCTTTCTTCATATGAAAGGTTTCTAATTTGGGTAATTAACTTTGTCATCCTTCGATGGACACGTTTAGGTGAATTTATGTGCATTCTATAGTATGGCGACCAAAACTGAACTCATAATCTAAATGGGGCCTAACCAGAGCAAGATATAGCTGAAGAACATCACCAGGAGTCTTGTTACTAACACTTCGATTAATAAATTCCAGTGTCCTGTTTGCCTTATTACGAACATTCATGTGTTGATCCTTTGGTTTTAAATTCTTACTAATCATAACTCCCAGATCCCTTACGCAATCCGACTTCGCAATTTCAACACCATCTAGCTCGTATCTTGTAACTCTTTTATCATTACATAGCCTCAAAACTTTATATTTATCAGCATTAAACTGCATCTGCCAATCTTTTGACCATTTCAAAATCCTATTTAGATTGACTTTAAGTGATAGTGAGTCTTCTGTGTTTATTTCCCTACCGATTTTTGAATCATCGGCAAATTTGCAAATGTTGCTACTCAAACCTGAATCTAAATCATTTATATATATTATAAATGGGCCTTCTGCAGTTACCTTTGTTCTTATGTTCTTATAGATATCAATATCTCAGCCTAATTCTGGCAATTACAATGTCACACTGTTTAGTGGATGTTTTATGCTGGCCGCATATATAATTCTCGGTTCTAAACATGTCATAGCTCTTTACACTCGTGCTTTCTAGCATTTGAGTGTCAGCAACTGCTCTTCTGTCAATCCCCAATTTCCAGAAACATTGCTGCTTTTGCAGCAGAGATTGGAATGCCAATAACCCACTCAATTTCAGGCTTATTACTTGCAGTTTTAGTTGCCTTACGCTCATCTGTGACAGGCTAGTATGCCTCCTATGTGTGATGGTATCATAAGAAGATAAGACCATAAGAATAAAGGTAACTGCAGAAGGCCTATTGGCCCATACGAGGCAGCTCCTATTTATAACCACCCAATCCCACTTATAAACATGTCCAATGTTACGTACCTCTAATAGATACGTAATTAAATAAATTAATTTGTACTTATATATGCAGTGCGTGTTATATGATTGTATATTTCATTACATATATATATATATGAATCACTTGCATGTGATTTATTGTGTTATATATGTCATTGGTGGTATAGTTATATATTATATGGGGAATAGGCCCAACTTTATCCACCCGTGGGAATCGTTATTTTTCTTTGTTTGCTCACGGCTGATTTCGTGGGAAAGTGGTTTCATAATGACCATCAGTAGGAAACACTGATGGGAATTCTAATTGTTTGAACATTAGGGGGCAACTCCCCGTGAGAGACTTTTAGTTCCTGGTGGCTGGGGGGGCGTTGCCAACATTTCCCTCCGTTTGTTTTAATTTAATTACTGCTTGTATTTATAATTACATTATCTCTGTTATGCATGTTAATCTAACCATTTAGTAAGTTAGTTTAAGATTACTCTTGTCACATATTATTGCTCCATGTAAGCTATATTAATACTATGTAAGTTTGGCAAATTTTCGTGGGGCAGAAGCAATGATTTTGACTCCCGCAGATAAAGTAGTCAGTAGCCGATACGGGCCAGGAGAGTTAACTTCTTGGTGGAGTTAAGTTGTACATTTTTGTTCTGTCATAACCATAACTAGAATAATCTGATATATTAATATCTGGGAGAGAGAGTATTTTGATTCTACTTTAATTGTGATATATTGACCATCTGTACTTATATATACTTGTTACGCCCTCTCGGGTCGCAACTGGGTTCTTACTCTGATGTTGTTAGAGGAAGGGTATCCGGCCCCAAGCCAGTAGTGGCTTTCAAGGGATGTGATCAGTAACGCAAGTAAACTAAAAGGGGAAGGGAAAGAAAGGCAAAAACTTAATATAATATAATGACCACCACCAATAAATAATATATAAAAGGTTACACAGGGGGAGGGGTATTAACACTTATTTACACTGTCGTCTTCTTCTGAAGACTCTGGATCCTTTCGATGCCAAGTTCTCGGTGCTCTCGTGGCCTCACGACGAATCCTTCAAAAGGCTGAGTCTACCCCGGCCACAGGCCAGCCAAAACACAGTTCCACTGGGGCACCGCCGTGGAGGCCGTCAACCACAAGTCCAGCAGAACAGCTGGCAGGTTCCGGATCAGCAACGCTGGTCAGGCCACTCCACGAGCGATACTAGGGTAGCGCCCTAGTCAGGAGCCTCGTGTGATACCACAGATCACTCTCCTGTCCACAATACCCCAGTGGTTAATCGTCTCCACCAGTCGGTCCCGGGTACGACAATCCTTCAACTGCCAATTCACTGGCAGGGTAACACCACAGTGTTCATCCGGGAGGCGACTCACAGCTGCTGCAGCAAAGCACTTGGTATGGGGACGGCTGCCTTGGGTAGACTGACTCAACTTCCCTTACAGCAGTCCCAGGTCGACTCTGTAAGCAGACACGTCATCAATAACAGGGACACACTAAAGCACCTCACTTACAGGCTCAGACACAAACGCTCGACATATCCACTCCATAGATGGCGTTGTCGTCTGAGCACCACCTCACCAGAGGTCAGCGGCGGCGGTGTTGTGAGCTGAACAGGACTGGAAACTGGCCCTTGTGGCCAGTACACGTCGTCCTCACCAGGTGTCGTTGTCCGTTTGGAGGGGGTTTCGGGAGCTGACCCACAGATGGCGTGGTCGTCACTGCTCCGTGCTCGGACGCTGGATCCGGGTCCGTAACAATACTATTAAGATTTATATTGAATATATATATATATATATAAATATATATAAATTTTATATGTATATTTCTTCATTCCTAAGGGATAAATTTTATCAAGTTGCTTTGTACTTATCATTGGGTTACACTGGTGACCCGCTCTTGAGAACAGCAGTTTGTAGTAGCCCTAGATAATTAAGGTCCATGCTGTTGTTAGGGTTTCGAGCCGTAACGTACGATAGGTAACAAGAGTTATGGGGGCCTGGCCGGGACATATTGTTCCCAAACATATTTAATATTTAACTTTGCTAATCTAACCTTGCCTTCCTAGGTACCAGTGTGTTAGGTGTCTGTGTGTTTTCTTAAGAATTATTCCATGTGCCAAGCAAGCCTTTCTGTGTGTCAAGTAACAACGTTTCACGATTTTGAGGTAAGTCATCCTAAATATTTTGTTTGTACAGTGAGGCCAAGCGAATTTTCAGTGTGGTGACAATTTTACAAGTGAAGTGTAGTGCAGTGCCATTGTGTAATTATATTGTGTTAATCAAGTGCCAAGTGTTAGTAAATATGGAGAATCAAGTGTTGTCGCTGTTGGCTAACCCAGACTTTGAGGTAATTAAGAGCCTAAAAAAGTCTGAATTAATACAAATAGCAAATCAGTTGGATTTGACCACCAACAATAGAATGGTTAAAGCCCAAATTGTGAAAGTCATTGTGACGCATTTAGTTGAGAACGGAGAGTTAGATGAAGAAATTCTGGAGGAGGTAAGAGAGGAGTCGAGTGATCAGATGACGTTAAAGCGTCTTGAGTTGGAAGCTCGTCAAAGAGAGCTTGATGCTCAAAGGAACAGAAAATTTTAGAAATTGAAGTTTTAAAGGAACATAAATTATTAGAGGCTGAAGCTCAACAGAGAGAGTTTGAGACTAGGCGTTTAGAACTTGAGGCATAAAATAGAAGAAGTTTAATTGAGTTGCAACTAGAAGCAACAAGCCGAGGAACAAACTAGGCAATTAGAGATTCAAAAACAAATGGCTGACACTAACTTCAGGCTTGAAACACAGCGTATGGCAGCTGGGCATGGAAATACTAGTAATGTTTCAACTAATAATGATAATAATCCCATAAGGATGAATAAGTATATAGAGTTACCCAAGTTTAATGAGGAGGATCCTGAGGTTTTCTTTGCACATTTTTATAAGATTGCCATCAGTATGAACTGGCCAAGGGATCAATGGGTATCAATCATGCAGTCTCAATTTAAAGGGCGTAGTCAGGAGGTTTTTACATCCCTAATACCTGACGCTAATAGCTTTGATTATGAATTTGTAAAGAAAAGCATCTTAAATGCATATCAATTAAATCCAGAGGCACACAGGCAGAAGTTTCGGAACCTAAGGAGGGTAAGCGATCAGACAATAGCAGATTTTACTCGTCAAAAGACGACATTTTGCAACAGATGGTTAAAGTCACTTTCAGTAACTGAGTTTGATGCTCTAAAGAATCTTCTTATCATGGAAGAAGTATTGTCATGTCTCCCAGACAAGTTGTCTACTTCTATGGCAGAACAAAAGAATGTAACAGACATTTATGAGCTGTCAAAGCTCGCGGATGAGCATGAGTTGTTGACTAAGGCCCAGTTTATGGCCACTTCACCTAAGTCTAGTTATAGAGTAAATTATAATGCTCACCGAACTCCTTATCAGAATCCATCCAGTCCTAGTGCTCCAGTTACTCCCATGAGCTCTTCTCTTACAAAACATAATCCTGCTACTTCCTTGTCAGGAATGTCAAATATTAATAAGGTTAGTTCTAAACCTACAGTTGGTTCCACAGGTGTGTCCACTGTAAGGTCCTGTTCCCATTGTAAGAGAAAAGGCCATGGAATAATTCCTGTTTTATATTGCACCCTGAGTTACGACCAACTGGTCTCATTTATTGTAGAGGTGTGCAAAATAAATTTACTAATAAACATGTAACTGTAAACCCCAATTGGGTGAAACAGTATTCACCATATATGTCTTCAGGTGAAGTTTTGTGTATTAATGGGAAGTGGAAGCCAGTGGTTATTCTTCGTGATACAGGTGCTTCCCAAACCTTAATTTCATCCAGTATTCTTTCTGATGTAGAAAAGAGAGAGACTGGAAAGTTTGTAGTTCTTCAGAGTGTTGCAGGATGTAAGACTGTACCTCTAATAGACATTAATTTCAGATCCACCATTACACCAAGTTTATGCACTGTGGGTGTTAGTACACAGTTGCCCATCCCAGGTGTGGATGTTATATTGGGTAATGATGTGGCCATAAATCATGTTGTGGGTGAGAATGATCACCGTTTGTGTAAACAGCCAGTAGCAGACCATGATTATTCTGCCTGTGCTGAAATTAGTTCTATGAATGAACAACCTGTTGAAGAAGATGGTTCTGTCCATTCTACCTGTGCTGATGTCAGTACTATTATAAATCCAGTTGTCAGTTCTGCTACTCAAGCATTTGTTCCAGTAACCAGTACCCCTTCAGTGGAGAAGTGGGATGTGGTTATTCCAGATTCCTGTGTGGCCGACCTAGTTGTTGAGAGTAAGCCTGATACTATGACTCTGCTTTATTCCAATAAATTGGGAAAGGATGTCCATGTACCATTGTCTTGCCCGCTCACTACGAACGTTGTGCCAGGAGTTGAGAGAAACTTAAAAGCCACGACTCTATTACAGCCAAGTGAATGGTTTAGGACAAGATGTCGGGTTGGGAGAAGTATTCCCGCTCACTCCAAGTTTAGCATCAGTTGTCGAGAGTAAGCCTGTTGTAGAGGCCCCGCCTCACCCTAGTCAAGGTGATAGTATAGGGGAGGAGGTGAAACTACCTGTTACTTGCCCGCTCGTTTCAGATTCCCTTAATTTATGTGCATTGAGTAGAACTGACCCTAAGATTTCAGAGAGAAGCAAGGAGACAGTCTGTACTGTAGATCCAGTTCTGGAGAGTGTGGGAGAGCAGCCAGAGGATCAGCTTCTGTTGAGTAGATGGAGACCCATTGAGCCTCCCTCTTCAGTTGTCTGTGAGGATGTGAGACCCAGCTTGGTAGTGTTATTATTGATTGTGAGCAGACAGTACTCCGAGCAGCTCCAGAAGTCATGGGAGGAAATTTTGGTAAAACCATTGAGAGTGGTAAAGTATCATTTGGATCTAAGTTGCGGAGTTTTGTGGGTTGTGATTCTTATTCCATGTGGAATAATTTTTTGTCATTGTGTGCAATGAGTCAGAGTGTGTGTAGGATGTTGAAATCTACTTTTATTCTGCAGGAGCCATTCTCTTGGGAAGTAAGGGACTGTGGGACATCTCTGCCCAGCCTTGGAGTTGAGCAGACAGAGTTTACTCAAGTAGGTTGTGCATCCAGTTGTTCTGAGGAAGTGGTGAGTTATACTAGAGCAGTGTCTCTGTATTCAGATCCAGGTTATTTTGATGCACGAGTGATAAAAGTGTATGTTCCACTCAAGTGTGGTGTTGACCTTCAGAGTCATATTGTTGTCGACTTTCAGAGTCATAGTGATGGGTGAAGGATTTAATCATACTGGGGAGCAGATGTTTGAGGCTCCAGGTGTGTATTTCAAGTTGGGGGATAAGGTTATCCTACCTAGTGTTAATCATTGTGAAGGGTTACAGATTGTCCTTGGGGGGTTTCCCAGGTAATCTGCTGTGCATCTTCAAGATGTTAAGACCCTTAAATTTCTTGGTTGATTGCTTGTTATCAGACGTAAATCACTTGGGAAGTGATGGTGAGGGTTGTCAAGTTTTCGGTATGTTTTATTTAGTCTTCTGGAAGACTAGACGTTTGATGAAAGTGGGTGTTGTGTTCAAGTTCACCATCAGGGGGTGTGAACTTGTCCTTGGAGTTATGATTGAGATATGGTGCCTAGGCCTATGCCTGTTTTCTTTCACTGATCGTTATGACAGAGTTATGAGGAAATTGATTTCTGGGTTCCTTATGGATCATCTGAGCCAGTTCGATCAGGTAGCCTTTGCACTTATCTTGCGTTGTATTTATTGGTTTGGAGGTAAACGGTTTGCTAAGTTGTTGTGTTGTGTTTCGGAAGGTTTTATGAATGGGAACGTTTTATACATAATGTGAGGTTTAATGCTAATTTCTCTAATTTTAGTATCCATTGGGCGAGAGTATGTGTTCCACAGAGGATCAAGAGTGGGTAGGAGCAGATGTCTTTGTCAGGGCATAACCAGGAAAAGTCCCAAATCTACTCTACATCCAGTCAGCTTCAATTAAGCAGTTCAGCTACAGCAAAAGGGAGTAGAGGAAAATGGAGTCTGTCTTGGAAAAATTCACAATGTGGAAAAGGGATCACATGGAAATACGGAACTGATCTTAGAAAGATAGTAGAAACAGAGGAAAAGATAAATTGCCATGATAACTGTGTGAAAGCAGCTACCTTTATTGACAATTCTATTCATGATAATGATAATAATGTTGTTGATAGGTGTGTGAAACATAATCTGAAAATAAGTGAAATAAATGAGATAGTACCCTGGAGAGATAAATTTGCATACTCCAGTGAAACATATGTAGAACATAGTCATAAGAGTGAAATTTCTGAGTTTCATGTAAGAAATTATTAGGAATGTTTTTATTTTTGTCCAAAAATGTGTTCTTATTACTTTTACATGTTTGGTGTAATTAATATCATAAATCTCAAGTGTCATACATTTTTACTTCGGAAAAAATGCCATTGATCCATTGCATTTTTTTTTCTTGGAGGTGGAAGTGTTACGTACCTCTAATAGATACGTAATTAAATAAATTAATTTGTACTTATATAAGCAGTGCGTGTTATATGATTGTATATTTCATTACATATATATATATGAATCACTTGCATGTGATTTATTGTGTTATATATGTCATTGGTGGTATAGTTATATATTATATGGGGAATAGGCCCAACTTTATCCACCCGTGGGAATCGTTATTTTTCTTTGTTTGCTCACGGCTGATTTCGTGGGACAGTGGTTTCATAATGACCATCAGCAGGAAACACTGATGGGAATTCTAATTTTTTGAACATTAGGGGGCAACTCCCCGTGAGAGACTTAGTTCCTGGTGGCTGGGGGGGCGTTGCCAACATTTCCCTCCGTTTGTTTTAATTAAATTACTGCTTGTATTTATAATTACATTATCTATGTTATGCATGTTAATCTAACCATTTAGTAAGTTAGTTTAAGATTACTCTTGTCACATATTATTGCTCCATGTAAGCTAAATTAATTCTATGTAAGTTTGGCAAATTTTCGTGGGGCAGAAGCAATGATTTTGACTCCCGCAGATAAAGTAGTCAGTAGCTGATACGGGCCAGGAGAGTTAACTTCTTGGTGGAGTTAAGTTGTACATTTTTGTTCTGTCATAACCATAACTAGAATAATCTGATATATTAATATCTGGGAGAGACAGTATTTTGATTCTACTTTAATTGTGATATATTGACCATCTGTACTTATATATACTATTGAGATTTATATTGAATATATATATATATAAATTTTATATGTATATTTCTTCATTCCTAAGGGATAAATTTTATCAAGTTGCTTTGTACTTATCATTGGGTTACACTGGTGACCCGCTCTTGAGAACAGCAGTTTGTAGTAGCCCTAGATAATTAAGGTCCATGCTGTTGTTAGGGTTTCGAGCCGTAACGTAAGATAGGTAACATCCAACCCCCGTTTGAAACAAATAAGGAACCCCACCTTTACCATGTTATGCGGTAATTGGTTCCACAAATCAACAACCCTGTTTCCAAACCAGTATTTACCAAGGTCTTTCCTAAATCTAATCTTGTCCAATTTATACCCATTGTTTTGTGTTCTGTCTTGCTATGATACTTTTAATATCCTATTAATATCTCCCCTTTGTTATCCAAAGGGGAGATATTGTAGCGAGTAGATTATCCCAATAATATACTCGCTCCAAATGCATTGTTAATATTCCTGTCAACCTTTGGAGATGAATGAGGTGAGGCATTGCCCGGGCAACACGGTGAGGTGTTGCCCGAGCATATAAGCAGCAGAATAGCAAATATTAACTAGTCTACTTTCAAGTGTGGTCTAGAGCAGACACTTGCGAGATACTGTACCGACGCTCAGTGCACTCAACTCACACCATTGCTCGCCAAGGTATAACCTGCATACTTCTGTATACTCGACTAAATATATATATATTCTCTTATATCTGTGTCTGTGTTTATTGTCACCATACTTTACGTAACAATAGAACTGTTACATTGGTGACCCAGTGAGTGAAAAAGAACACTTAGTCGCAAACTAGATCTTCGTCATGGATTTATCTACCAGGTTTCCAGCATACAATATAGATGAACCAGAATTTTGGTTCATGCAGATGGAGGCTATTTTCGACCACCACGAAATTACGACTGAGAAAACCCGGTATGCCCCTGTACCCTGCCAACACTTCCATCGGAGGCGATGCACACTGCCTCCGCTGTCATCACCGCACCATCACCAGACACCAGGACGTACACCGCATTGAAGGCCGCTCTTCTACAGGCAGCGAGGAATCGCCGAATTCAACAAAGGGATCAACTCTTCACTGACAAAAGATCAGCAGACAAAACACCAGCCCAGCTTCTGCGGCATATTCAGTATGTGATGCATACTGCAACTGGCCCAGCCCCCAGCGAGATTGTGAGATCACTCTGGATACAACTCTGTCCAAAACACATTCAACCGGCCCTATTCAGTATGGCTGACGACACCCCATTAGTCCAGCTGGCTACACTGGCAGACAGGCTTCATACGACGTCTGATAACACTACGTTGTCCCACCTCAGTGATACACAGCAGACTACAGACACCCAACAACTCGACGTCCTCCAGAACCGGCGTTTCTTCCGCCCAGGGAAGACGTACTAAGCGAATCCAGTATCAGGATCTAGGCGACAGCGAGAACACCGAGGAGAGCTTTGTTTTTACCACCAGAGGTTCGGACACGAAGCCCACAACTGTAGGGCTCCTTGTTCCTGGTCGGGAAATTACTTCGGCGGGGATTGTTAACGGCCAGTAACCCTGCATAACCAAATCATAACCAAACGCCGTTTCCTCGTTGACACAAGTGCAGCGGCTAGTGTATTGCCTCCCCCATTGGTCAAACCGAGCCGCACTCCTGGTTTGGACTTACTGGCTGCCAATAGTACGTCCGTCCGCACATATGGGACCTGCACCCTGGTTCTCGATTTCGCTTCTCTGAGTCGCTTTACCTGGACTTTCCTCATAGTGGATGTGGAACAACCCATTCTTGGATGGGATTTCCTGCAACACCATCGACTTATTGTGGATCCCGCAGGTGCAGTACTTCGAGCCTCACCTAGTACCTCTACACAAGTTAACATCGTCACCCCAGTCGCATCTACGGAACTTCAAGCACTCCTGGATGAATTCAGAGATGTGACCCAACCCGCCAGCCCTCGACCAGAGGTGCAACATACGATTACGCATCACATTACTACAACGGGAGCACCTACCTTCGCCAGACCACGCCGCCTGGCACCGGAACGACTGGCGGTAGCACGTGCTGAATTCAATAAGCTACAAGAGGCAGGAATAATCCGCCCTTCGAACAGTCCATGGGCTTCACCTCTCCATATGGTCCCGAAAACAGCCCCAGGGGAATGGCGCCCTTGCGGAGACTACAGGGCTCTCAACGTTCGTACTCTGCCGGATCGCTACCCAATACCACACATCCAGGATTTCTCACAGGGATTGAGCAACGCAACCGTTTTTTCG
The DNA here is from genome assembly GCF_040958095.1 of Procambarus clarkii. Lineage (NCBI taxonomy): Eukaryota > Metazoa > Arthropoda > Malacostraca > Decapoda > Cambaridae > Procambarus > Procambarus clarkii. Next base: position 26,609,296 of record NC_091161.1, on the reverse strand, counting down.
AAAATTGACCTTGTGCGGGCATTTCACCAGATCCCTGTGGAACCGGCAGACATTCTGAAAACAGCGATCACAACACCTTTTGGACTGTTTGAATTCGTCCGGATGCCTTTTGGTCTACGGAATGCAGCCCAGACATTCCAACGCATCATCGACCAAGTAGTTAAGGACCTTCCTTTTTGCTACATCTACACTGACGATCTGCTGGTGGCCAGTACATCACCAACAGAACACCTGCTACACCTCCGACTCCTTCTCTGTGCAACTTCCTCTTGCAGCTCAACTCCGAGAAGTGTATTTTCCATGTTCCAGAGCTAGATTTCTTGGGACACCGTGTGTCAGCAGCAGGGGTCCAACCACTAGAGAAGAAAATCGAGGCAATTAAGCAATTCCCGCGCCCATCCACTCCAAAGAAGTTGCAAGAATTTCTTGGTGTAGTGAATTTTTATCATCGATTCATCCCACATTGTTCGGACATCTTGCGACACTTATACGACCTCTTACGCGGTCGGAAACTCACGTTCCGTCTTCCTTTGGAGTGGACTCCCCAGGCAGAGACAGCATTCACCGAAATAAAACACAAGCTGGCGGATTTAAAATATTAATTTTTAAAGGGTATTAATTGCTTGACGAATTCTCCAGTCTGTTCGGGGAGGACCCAAACCAGACTGATGCTATCTCCCATGATGTCAAGTTGATGGACTATACCCCCATTCGCCTTCAACCCTATCGGATGACGCCGGAAAAGAAGGCCATCGTATGGAAAGAGGTCGACTTCCTACTCCAGCATGGCCTCATCCGGCCGAGCCAGGGCTCTTGGTGCTCGCCCTGCCTTTTGGTCCCCAAACCAGACGGCTCCTGGCGATTATGCACCGACTATCGGCAGCTCGACAAGGTGACCATTGTGGATGCCTATATGCTGCCCCTTCTCGATGACTGCATCGACGAGATCGGAAACGCCATGTACGTCTCGAAATACGACCTCTCAAGGGGATATTATCAGATCCCGCTCACCGAACGTGCAAAGCAACTAACTGCGTTCGTAACACCCAATGGTGTCTTTGAGTATCAAGTGTTACTGTTCGGCTTGTGTAATGCCCCTGCCACGTTCCAGAGGCTAATGAACTCTCTTCTCACAAAGGTGTCAAGTTGTTGGGTGTATTTAGATGACATTGTGCTCTTTGATAGTAATTGGGCTGACCACATAGCTAGATTACGCCAGTTGTTCACAGTTTTGAAAAATGCAAATCTAACCTTAAATGCAAAAAAATTATCATTTTTTCTAAGGCACAGTGACGTACCTCGGTTATGAAGTAAGCCAAGGATAAGTGTTACCTCGGCAAGATAAAATCAGTGCCATTTTGAAGTATCCAGTGCTCCAGTCTAAAAAGGACGTTCAAAGGTTTATCGGTATGTGTGCATACTACCGACGCTTTTGTCAGAACTTTTCCAGTGTTGCCACTCCTCTCACAGACTTGTTGCGGGAGGCCATTAAATTTAATTGGTCAACAGACTGTGCAGAGGTGTTTAAAAATTTGAAATTGATCTTAGCTTCCGCCCCAGTACTCGTTAGTTCAAGGTTCGACCAATCGTTTAAAATTCATGTTGACGCGTCTGACTTGTGTGCTGGTGCAGTGTTGTTGCAAACTGGAGATGATCAAGTGGACTACCCAGTATACGATTACTCTGTAAAATTTGACAAGGCTCAACGCAATTATTCAGTGGTAGAAAAAGAGGCATTGGCGCTAGTGTTAACATGTAAAAAGTTTGAAGTATACCTAACAGGAAATATAGTGGGAGTGTACACGGAACATAGCCCACTAGTGTTGTTAAACCAGATGAAGGCGAAAAATAAACGCATCCTCAGGTGGGCATTGTACCTACAGGACTTCAATCTTTCCACTACCCACCTACTGGGCCAGCTCAACGTGATCGCCGGTGTGCTGTACCGGTTATCTGAGTAACAGTCATCTGAGCCACAGGAAGCCATATACCAACTGTCATGCTTTAGTTATTTTTTTTAGGTTCTCCTGTGACATTAAATATTCCGTGTCAAATTTATTTACTGCCCCGTTTTTTTTTATGTGCTTTTTCTTTCAGAGAATTCCTTTGTGTATGCTTTTTCTTTCAGAAAATTTATTTTCTGATAGTGTGGTAAAGTAGTTATTGTTATTGTTGTTAATATATATGGGGGGTTGTTAAGAGGGTTCAATAAATAAGTTAGTTTTAAAAGGAGTATCCATTCTTCCTGTGTAGGAGATCAATGATCAACCTCTAGGCTGACATTTTCTTGAAGCCACTAAATTAATATTGCTTATGTTCTTATTGGGGGCCGAGCCTATCTGATCTCCACTGATTTTGATATCCTGATTCTAACCGTTGGCCCTTCTCCTTAATACTCTATAACCCCCACAACAGCAACTAAACTTATAACACTCTCTCATCCATAAAAGTTCCTAACTAATCAGTAAAGTTTCCATGTACTTATGTAAGCATCTACCTTAGTATCATAGTAAAATGTTACTCATATGTATAATCTTATCTGGTTATTTTTAAATTTAATTCTAATTTAATTTATGTCATTTATTGGAATTAATTAATTGAACTCATATTGTTTTCTTAAGTTTATACTAATTATAGGGTCATAATTAGGCTATATAAAGTTAACTATCTTTAAGATTATTTTACTTTATGATTATTATTATTATTATTTTTATTATACATTAATCTTGTCAGTCTTCACTGATTTTTTTTTATCTTTTTACCTAACTTCTGTATCCTTCCTGGCTATCTAAGGTGATCTTTATTTTACTTCTAATTGTTTCTATTATATATGTATTTGCATTTATTGTTGTGTTTTGCTATAATTACTTTACATTTATAGCAGATTAGTATTTAATTGTTATGTAATTGCTTATCTTATTGAATCGTGACCCCATTGCACCTACATGCATACTGATATTGATCCTAATCTATATCTTCTGTCTCATATCTACACCAATGAGCACATTGATCATCATTATTGAACGAATTACACAGCAAATCTGGCAAAAAAAAAACTCCAAAATAGCACTTGCTTATCAGTTTACAACTAAAATATCAGATCACTTGGTAAAAATTTTGAAGATATAAATGCACTACTCACAGCTCTAGGTACTCAATTATCGTTCATTATTTTAACAGAAACCTGGCTAAAGACTATACCCAACTTTTAAACTTAACTCGTTATAAAGCCATTCACAACTGTAGGCCTAATAAAAAAAGGTGGTGGCACAGCTGTATATTACCAAGATACTTTCATCTGCAATATTATAGATGATAGATAGTGATAGAGGCGACTATTGTGAATATACCTTTGCCCAGTTCTTGAATAAATCCCATACATCTTCCTTGACTATCGGAGCCATCTATAGATTTCCCAATACTTATATAGCTTCAATCTCAGATAACCTAAGGAATCTTATCATAAACCACAATTTCAACAAAAAATCACATCGTTCTAGGAGGAGACTTCAGTATTGACCTGGGTCAACAAAATAGCCCTCAATTCGACTGTTTCCTAAACAACATGAACTCTTGTATGCTAATCCCCACAATCATCTAGCCCACCCGAGTCACTCAAACATCTGCCACTACCTTGGATAACTTATGGACTAACATAACAGCTCCCCTTGTATCTGGTATAATCTTTGACAGAACAATTGACCACTATCCAACCTTCCCCATAGCAAACATGGACATAACACCACCAGAAAGCAAGAAACTTACATTCAGGCTACACAGTGAACCAGCAATGGGCAACCTCACAAATGCACTTCACAATATTAGCTGGGAATCTGAATTCAATAATACACAGTATATAAACTCATTAGCTAACCTCTTCCTCTCCAAAACTCTAAGCCTCTACAACACTCATTGTCCCCACCTCACAAAGTAAGAAACTGGCAAAAGAATAAACAATCCGTGGCTCACAAGTGGCATAGTTAAATCAATCGACAAGAAACAAGAATATAAAAAGAAACTTAGGATTAGCGGGATTAGAGGAGTCGGTCGGCCGAGCGGACAGCACGCGGGACTTGTGATCCTGTGGTCCTGGATTCGATCCCAGGCGCCTGCGAGAAACAATGGGCAGAGTTTCTTTCACCCTATGCCCCTGTTACCTAGCAGTAAATTAGGTACCTGGGTGTTAGTCAGCTGTCACGGGCTGCTTCCTGGGGGGTGGAGGCCTGGTCGAGGACCGGGCCGCGGGGACACTAAAAAACAAAGTCCCGAAATCATCTCAAGATAACCTCAAGAAGATAGCCTAGTTACAAAGGAAGTAGTTAAAAGGTACTCATCAGTGCTTACCAGTATCATGAGAGAACAAAACTTTCCTATTATGAGAATAGATTCAGAGAAGCAAAAGGCAAGATGAAAATCACATGGAAAACCATCTCTAACATCCTAGGAACTGAACAACACTCATATAACCAGATAAAACTCTCAAAGAATTGCTATACGCCTGCAACTGATTTAGAAATGGCAAATGAATTTAATAGCTTCTCTTCATCGGTTGGTGTTATCCTTGCCAGAAAAAACCCACAGACTCAGACACATATTTCTCAGGCAGGTATCCAAACTCTCTTCTCCTTTCACCATTCAGCCTGACAGATATTGTGTTCATCATACACTCACTAGAAACCAAAGCTGGGAACATCAGTGAAATACCGTCCATGGTATACAAAATCGCCTCCCATGCCATTGAGCCATCCATAGCTCTGCTGTTCAACAAATCTCTATAGTGTCATACCTTCTCTGATATCCTTAAAAAAGGACGAGTAACGCCAGTTCATAAAGAAGGCAATCTGGCAGACATAAACTATTATAGCCCAATATTAAACCAACCCATACTGTCAAAAATATTTGAAAAAAATTATCTACAAACAGCTCAACTCCTACCTCGTAAAATTCGACATACTCACCCCTGTCAGTTTGGCTTCCGCTCCCATAAGAGAACCAACGATGCAATTATTAGTCTCTTTGATATAATCTCAGCCCGTGACAAAAATGAGTTTCCGATTGGGCTCTTCATTCTCCTGAGAAAGGCTTTTGATACTGTTAATCACAACTACCTCTTACTTAAACTTCACCATCATGGAATCCGAGGCCATGCCCTGGACTATATCCGATCCTATCTTAGTGATAGACACCAATGTGTAGTCATCAATGATATAACCTCTCCAACTCTACTACTAACTGTAGGGGTGCCACAGGGCAGCATCTTAGGACCCCTCCTATTTCTTATATACATCAATGATCTGCCTCATATCTCTAATATTCCTAAACATATATTGTTTGCTGATGAGGCTACCCTCATCTACTCAGACCCCAACCCACACACATTAAATAATTTTGTGAATAATGAATTTTAAAAAAGTTCACTGATGAATATGAACCAACAAACTCACACTAAACATAGACAAGACCTACTACGTCTTATTTAGAAGCAAATCAACAAATGCAATTCAGCTTCAGAGAGACAATGTTAACATCAGTAATAAAAATGATGGAAAGTTTCGTGGCTTATTCCTAGACAAGAGACTCAACTTCAGCACCCACATACAACACATTATTAAGAGTCTCTAAAACAGTAGGTATACTCTCCAAAATCAGATATAATTTACCTAACTCTGCTCTCCTCTCACTATATTATGCACTAATCTATCTCGATCTTAATTATGGTATCTGTGCATGAGGTTCAACCACTGCAAACCACCTCAAGTCCATTATCACTCAGCAAAAATCTGGTATCAGAATAATAACAAACTCTGCACTCAGCCCCCCTCCCCTTCCCGTTTAAATTCCTAAACAAGCTAAACATAAACTCACTCCACACATTCTCTTGTGTCGATTACATTTACAAAACCCTGTTCTTAAATGCAAACCGTGCTCTGAAACTCTCTCTGGACAGATGCAATAGGACACATTATCACCACACCAGACGATCATAAAGAAATCAGATTTAGCATAGAATGGAATAGATCTGTAGGAGAAAATTCTGTTAAAGTGCCTGATTTTCGAAAAGCTGATTTCAATAGCCTAAGAAATTTTTTGGGTCAAATAGATTGGAATGTCTTGGGGATGGGGTGTGGGCTAGACGTGAAGGGGGATTTCGATGTGGATTCAAAATATGACCTATTTAAAAATATTCTAAGCAAAGCCCAGGAACGTAGTATACCATATAAATTGAATAGATCGAATACTAATGATCCAAAGTGAATAACAAATGATCTGAAGAACCTTATAGGTAAAAGGAGAGCGTGGTACAAAAGGATTAAGAATGGGGAAGTTAGTTTAGAACAGGAATTCGTACAACTGGTTAGAAATGTTAAAAAAGGAGATAAGGAAAACAAAAAGAAACTACGAAGTTCGCATAGCAGGGCAAGCGAAGACAAATCCTAAAGGGGTTTTTCAGTTATATCGAACTAAGACTAGGGAAAGGATAGGTCCATTAAAAACTGAGACAGGTCAAATAACGGATAATGACGAGGAGATGAGTAGTATTTTTAATAAACATTTTATATTTGTATTTACTAAGAGGAACTTAACAATATGCCTTCAGCCGAACAAGTATATGTGGGTGGGGACGAGGACAGGTTGAATAGTTTAGCAGTTACCAGGGAAAATGTAATTAAACAAATAATAAAACTAAAACCAAACAAATCCCCAGGGCCGGATGAAGTGTTTGCCAGGGTGCTTAAAGAATGCAAAGAGGAGCTTACCAAGCCACTGTCTACCATATTTAATAAATCAGTAGAGTTAGGTAGAGTGCCAGAGTCATGGAAGGTAGCTAATGTGGTATCAATTTTTTAGAAAGAAGATAGATCACTTGCGTCAAGCTATCGGCCAATTAGCCTAACGTCTATTGTGGAAAGTTACTTGAATCGATAATTGCAAATAAAATTCGTCTTCATCTTGAAAAACATAAATTAATAAATGAGTCTCAACATGGTTTTACAAATGGCCGTTCATGTTTAACAAATTTGCTATTTTTTTATTCCAGCATAGTTGAGGCAGTTGATAGTGGTAAGGATTGTGATGTTGTGTACCTTGACTTTTGCAAAGCTTTTGATACAGTGCCACATGAAAGTCTGATTAAAAAAAATAGAGGCTCATGGTATTGGAGGTGCTATATAAAGTTGGATTAGGGCATGGCTATTCCAAAGGAAACAGAGAGTTAGTATAAATGGGGTTAAGTCAGAGTGGGATAATGTTGTTAGTGGAGTACCTCAGGGCTCTGTCCTGGGGCCTCTGTTGTTTATAATATATATCAATGATTTAGTAGTAGGTTTGAGTAGCAACATCTGCAAATTTGCAGATGATACAAAAATCGGTAGGGAAATTAACACGGAAGAAGACTCACTATCACTTCAAGTTGATCTAAATAGGGTTTTGAAATGGTCAAAAGATTGGCAGATGCAGTTTAATGCTGATAAATGTAAAGTTCTGAGGCTAGGTAATGATGATAGAGTTACAAGATACGAACTTGATGGTGTTGAGATTGCGAAGTCGGATTACGAAAGGGATCTGGGAGTTATGATTAGTAAGAATTTAAAACAAAAGGATCTATTCCTGAATGTTCGTAATAAGGCAGTTAGGACACTGGGATTTATTAATCGAAGCGTTAGTAACAAGACACCTGCTGTTCTTCAGCTATATCTTGCTCTGGTTAGGCCCCATTTAGATTATGCAGTTCAGTTTTGGTCGCCATACTATAGAATGGATATAAATTCACTTGAACGTGTCCAGCATAGGATGACTAAGTTAATTCCTCAAATTAGAAATCTTTCATATGAAGAAAGATTAACAAAGCTTAAGTTGCATTCACAGGAAAGGCGAAGAGTTAGGGGTGACATGATAGAGGTTTACAAGTGGGTGAATGGACATAACAAAGGGGATATTAATAGGGTATTAAAAGTATCAACACAAGACAGAACACGAAACAATGGGTATAAATTGGATAAGTTTAGATTTAGGAAAGACTTGGGTAAATACTGGTTCGGTAACACTGTTGTTGATTTGTGGAACCAATTACTGCGTAACGTGGTGGAGGTGGGGTCCCTCGATTGTTTCAAGCGTGGGTTGGACATGTTTATAAGTGGGATTGGGTGGTTATAGATAGGTGCTGTCTCGTATGGGCCAATAGGCCTTCTGCAGTTACCTTGTTCTTATGTTCTAATGTTCATATGTTCTTATGCACATCTACGGTACATCTGCTGGATATACATCTATCATACAAGTGCTTGGTGTACATCTACGGTACATGTGCTGGGTGTACATCTACCACAAATCTGATGGATATACATCTTCGGTACATTTATTAAGTGTACATCTACGGTACATCTGATAGGTGTACATCTACGGTACATGTGCTTGGTGTACATCTACGGTACATCTGCTGGGTGTACATCTATGGTACATGTGCTTGGTGTACATCTGCCTCAAATCTGCTGGATATACATCTTCGGTACATTTATTGGGTGTACATCTACGGTACATCTGATGGGTATACATCTACGGTACATCTTCTGGGTGTACATCTATACTACATCTGCTGGGTGTACATCTATGGTACATCTGCTGGGTGTACATCTGCTGGGTGTACATCTACGGTACATCTGCTGGGTGTACATCTATGGTACATCTGCTGGGCGTACCTCTACGGTACATCTGATGGGTGTACATCTACGGTATATGTGCTTGGTGTACATCTACGGTACATCTGCTGGGTGTACATCTATGGCACATGTGCTTGGTGTACATCTCGGGTAAATTTGCTGGATGTACATCTACGGTGCATCTGCTGCGTGTTTATCTACGGTACATCTGCTGGGGGTACATCTACGGTACATCTGCTGGATATAAATCTACGTTACATGTGCTTGGTTTACATGTGCGGTACAAGTACCGGATGTACATCAACGGCATGGTGCAACTGCTTGTGTACGTCCACGGAACAATTACTGGATATACATGAAACGGTGCATCTAGTGGTGTTCTTCCATGATGCAACTCTTGTGTGTGAATCTATAGAACGTCTGCTGGTGTACTACTCTGCTGGTGTGTCTGCTGGTACCTTACAACTACTCAGGGTGTCTATCTAGAGTACAGTTACTGGTGCTCTTCTTTGGAGCAGCTATTTTGTCTACATCTACTGGTGTACTTCCAAAGTACAACTACTGGGTGCACATCTACTGGTGTACTTTCAAGGAACAACGTTCACGGTGTACTTCTACGGTGTATCTACTGGGTGTACATCTACGACATATCTACTGGGGTGTACATCTACGGTATAACGACTCGTTGTACATCTTGAGTACAACTACTGGTGTACTTCTACGGTATAATTACTAGGTGTACATCTATGGGAAATTTCTTCAACTCACATAAATTATTGTATATTAAATATATAATAATCTATAATTATGAAGATTTGTCCTCTATTCAGCTTAAAGAATTAATTACAATGTATCAGCATATAAACTAACTAATTATGAGGTTTTCCTCTGTTATTACTTTTACTCTGATACTATAAGGACTGATTCAACGTTTGTGACATCAATCCAATTTTCAGTTGGCTGCGTGGTCTCGTAGCGTGTGGACGTGCACCTGCTGCTGTCCACCAACACCTCGTAGTGTCCCCACCTCAACCTTCAAGTTCAAGTATGTTGAACAACAGAGGAACTGGCAATATACGGCAATATTGACATGGATAGCAGTTAGTCAGCAGTGAGAAGTGTTAACCAGAGGATAGAAGAAACGGAATTTTGTAATATATTTACTTTTTTCATGTTTTCCATTGTGTCATACAAGTAAAAATATTCGAATTTACTAATATTTCTACACTATTTCATGTTTTCTCACTATTTGTGATTTGACCTTCAAATCTCAGAATTTCGTAATACATTGCGTAATACTTTTAGCGAGTTTTCTTACATTTTGGTTTGAATAAAAAATTATCGAATTTAGCAATATTTTGATATTTTTCATCTCTCTTGCTTGATGGGATGGGATTTAAACCAAATATTGATGAATTAGGCCATATTTTGCCGTTTTCCCTATTTCTTAATATATTTAATTTTAATGTTATTAATTCATTTAACATACGATATATATGATGCAATCCCTTAAATTATGGCAAATTTATCATAAATTCATTATTTTAAATTAAACATTTGCACCTCGTTAAAATAGTGATAGGGGTAAGGCGAGGTTAGATCACTGGTATACACAGATTCTCTCATGTTCATTTTTTTTATTTGTTAGGTTATGATAGGTTAGGTCTGGGTCATGTCAGCCCAGGTCACATTAATTAAGGCCATGGTCAGGTCAAGTTGCGTCAGATTAGGTCTGGTCAGAGCAGGTTGTGTCAGGTCAGATCTGGCCAGATCAGGTCAGCAGAGGTTAGGTGAAATGAGATTAGACTAGGGTAGGTGTGATTACCTAAACCATGACTAACATATGAAGGTGAGAGCACCTGTGTTCCCGTAACATGTGTGAGAGAATCCTTATGTGCCACATTTATCCGTGATTGAGTCTGTACGTACCAGAAATATGAATGTCTAACTCTTTTATGATATATAATGAGATAAAGAGAAACAGATGTATATAGAGAGAAAGACATGGAGACATAGAGAGAGTGAGCCAGACATGCACACATATACTCAGACTAAGAAAAATATGAATGTTTTAACAACGTGTTCAATATTGAATTAAAATCCGGAATTCTACGTTCGATTACCGGAAGGGGGGGGGGGGGGCGACATAAATGGTCTGGGTACATTTCTTATCACCTAAAGTGTCTGTTTACATATCAATAAATAGGTGCCCAACAGTTAGTCAGCATGCTGTAGGGTCAGGTAAGCATCCAGTCAGGTAAGCGTCCGGTCAGGTAAGCGTCGGGACAGGTAGCGTCGGGTCAGGTAAAGCGTCGGGTCAGGTAAGCGTCGGGACAGGTAGTGTCGGGTCAGGTAAAGCGTCGGGTCACGTAAGCGTCGGGACAGGTAGCGTCGGGTCAGGTAAAGCGTCGGGTCAGGTAAAGCGTCGGGTCAGGTAAAGCGTCGGGTCAGGTAAAGCGTCGGGTCAGGTAAGCGTCGGGACAGGTAGCGTCGGGTCAGGTAAAGCGTCGGGTCAGGTAAGCGTCGGGACAGGTAGCGTCGGGTCAGGTAAAGCGTCGGGTCAGGTAAAGCGTCGGGTCAGGTAAGCGTCGGGACAGGTAGCGTCGGGTCAGGTAAAGCGTCGGGTCAGGTAAGCATCCGGTCAGGTAAGCGTCGGGTCAGGTAAACCGTCGGATAAGGTAGCGTCGGGTCAGGTAAAGTGTCGGGTCATGTAAATCGTCTGGTCATGTAAAGCATCGGGTCAAGTAAGCGTTGGGTAAGGTAAAGCGTCGGTTCATGTAAAGCGTCGGATCAGGTAAGCGTCGGGTCAGGTAAAGCGTCGGGTCAGGTAAACGTCGGGTTAGGTAGCGTCGGATCAGGTAAAGCGTCGGGAGAGGTAAGCATCGAGTCAGGTAAGCGTCGGGTCAGGTAGCATCGGGTTCAGGTAGCGTCGGGTCAGGTAGCGTCGGGTCAAGCAGCGTCGGGTCAGAAAAGTGTCAGGACAGGTAAAGCGTTTGGTAAGTATGCGTCGGGTCAGGTAAGCATCGGGTCAGGTAAATCGTCGGGCCAGGTAAGCGTTTTGTAAGGTAAAGCGTTGGTTCATGTAAAGCGTCGGGTCAGGTAAGCGTTGGGTAAGGTAAAGCGTCGGGTCATGTAAAGCGTCGGGTCAGGTAGCGTCGGGATCAGGTAAGCTTTGGGTAAGGTAAAGCGTCGGGTCAGGTAGCATCGAGTCAATTAAGCGTCGGGTCAGGTAAAGCGTCGGGTCAGGTAGCGTCGGATCAGGTAAAGCGTCGGGTCAGGTAGCATCGGGTTCAGGTAGCGTCGGGTCAGGTAGCGTCGGGTCAGGTAGCGTCGGGTCAGGTAGCGTCGGGTCAGGTAGCGTCGGGTCAGGTAGCGTCGGGTCAAGCAGCGTCGGGTCAGAAAAGTGTCAGGACAAGTAAAGCGTCGGGTAAGTATGCGTCGGGTCAGAAAAATGTCGGGACAGGTAAAGCCTCGGGTAAGTATGCGTCGGGTCAGGTAAGCGTCGGGTCAGGTAAATCGTCGGTTCGGGTAAAGCGTCGAGTCAGCGTTTCGGGCAAGAAGTTAATAAAATGGTTATGCAAACCATATGGAAAATTCATTTTCCGTCTCTGATGTTTATGAGGTACATCACACTGTATTTCATAGGAAGCAGAAACTGCATAGTGATTACTAACCAAGTGATTTACCAACGAGCATTCCATATTGGCTTGCTCAAGGTTACTACCCATTACATAATCAAGTCTGCCTCCCAATAAATGAGTTTGGGTATCCGTAGCATACACAGTTAATCTGTTGTCATAAACTTCTATATAAATAAAAATATAAATGTTCGTTTGTTCAAAATCGCTAATCTCCATAAGTTCTTCACCGATTGCTTTGCAATTTTCACACAACGTTCCATTTGCATCCGAGTGAATTTTTATATAAAACTATATAGATGTCACGTCTGTGACAGGAAAAAAACATGTTTTTTTTGTTTTTTCATGAGAAGGGAATCTTCAAAACCACTTAACATTTTTTTTTTTAAGAAACAACACGATCTGTTACGTATTAGAGCAACACACGATATACTAAGTATGTTTCGATTCCATTTCAATGTTTCTGATTGCATTGATAATTGCAATCAGTTTTTGAATTTTCATAGAGTTCGAATTATTTTCATTTTAATTTAATTATTTTGTGATTGTGATGGAATTGAGCTGTGTAAAGAGGTTTCGAAGATTCCTCATACATGAAAAACACAGTTTTTCAAAAAAAGCATGTTTTTTCCCGTCACAAACATGACATCTATATAGTTTTATATAAAAACCTGCTCGGATGCGAATGGAACGTTGTGTGAAAATTTCAAAGCAATCAATGAAGAACTTATGCAGATTAGCGATTTTGAACAAGCAAACATTTACATTTATATTTACAATGTTTTGAAATTTTGACACAACGTTGCAGTCGAATAGGCGCGTGTTTTTATATACCTACTATATACATGCCTTACCTGTGATAGAAAAAACAAGATTTTTTGAAAAACAGCCCCATCTGTTGGACGTAAGAGCAACACATGCTGTAATCTCCGAAAGTTCTCCACCGGATGCTTTAACATTTTTACACTATTCGAATATACGGGTGTTTTTATATATCTACTATATAGATACCACACCTGTGACAGGTAAAAAAATGTTTTTTTTTAAACAGTGCCATCTGTTGCACGTAACAGCAATATATCCAATTCTAAATATATTACGATTCCATTTCAATGTTTCCGATTGCATTGATAAATTGAATTTTCATTGATTTTGATTGATTTTCATTTTGATTTAACTATTTTGTGTGACATTGCATTGGAATTGAGCTGTGTTGTTTACCATACCATTCATTTCGTAAGTATAAGTATAGATACTACACCTGTGATAGGAAAAAACATTCTTTTTTTTAAGAAACACCACCATCTGGTGAATATAAGAGCAACACACGCTATACTAAATATGTTTCGATTCCATTTACGTGTTTCTGATTGCGTTGATAATATGAATTTTCATAGATTTTGAATTACTTTAATTTTAATTTAATTATTTTGTGTGATTGAGTTGGAATTGAGCTGTGTTGTTTACCATACCATTCATTTCATAAGTATAGATACCACACCTGTGACAGGTAAAAACATTATTTTTTTGAGAAACAGCACCATCTGTTGCACGAAAGAGCAACACATGCTATACCAAATATGTCACGATTCCATTTCAATGTTTCCGATTGCATTAAAATTTAGTTTTCATAGATTCTAATTAATTTTCATTTTGATTTAATTATTTTTGTGTGACACTGCATTAAAATTGAACTTGTTTGTTGGAGCTGTTTACCATACCGTTCATTTTGTGAGTATAAGTATAGATTCCACACCTGGGACAGGTAAAAACTTGGTTTTTTTTTATTTAACAGTGCCATCTGTTGCATGTAACCGACGATTTACCTGACCCGACGCTTACCTGACCCGACGCATACTTACCCGACGCTTTACCTTTCCCGACATTTTTCTGACCCGACGCATACTTACCCAACGCTTTACCTGTCCTGACACTTTTCTGACCCGACGCTGCTTGACCCGACGCTACCTGACCCGACGGTACCTGACCCGACACTACCTGAACCCGATGCTACCTGACCCGACGCTACCTGACCCGACGCTTTACATGACCCGACGCTTTACATGAACCGACGCTTTACCTTACCCAACGCTTACCTGACCCGACGATTTACCTGACCCGATGCTTACCTGACCCGACGCATACTTACCCGACGCTTTACCTGTCCCGACATTTTTCTGACCCGACGCTTACCTGACCCGCCGCATAGTTACCCATTGCTTTACCTGTCCTGAAACTTTTCTGACCCTCCGCTGCTTGACCCGACGCTACCTGACCCGACGGTACCTGACCCGACGCTACCTGACTCGATGCTTACCTCTCCCGACGCTACCTGACCCGACGTTTACCTGAACCGACGCTTTACCTGACCCGACGCTTACCTGATCCGACGCTTTACATGAACCGACGCTTTACCTTTCCCAACGCTTACTTGTCCCGATGCTTTACATGACCCGACGCAATCTGACCCGACGATTTACATGACCCGACACTTTACCTGACCCGACGCTACCTTATCCGACGGTTTACCTGACCCGACGCTTACCTGACCGGATGCTTACCTGACCCGACGCTTTACCTGACCCGACGCTACCTGTCCCGACGCTTACCTGACCCGACGCTTTACCTGACCCGACGCTACCTGTCCCGACGCTTACGTGACCCGACGCTTTACCTGACCCGACGCTACCTGTCTCGACGCTTACCTGACCCGACGCTTTACCTGACCCGACGCTACCTGTCCCGACGCTTACCTGACCAGACGCTTACCTGACTGGATGCTTACCTGACCCTACAGCATGCTGACTAACTGTTGGGCACCTATTTATTGATATGTAAACAGACACTTTAGGTGATAAGAAATGTACCCAGACCATTTATGTCGCCCCCCCCCCCTTCCGGTAATCGAACGTAGATTCCGGATTTTAAGTCAATAATGAACACGTTATTAAAACATTCATATTTTTCTTAGTCTGAGTATATGTGTGCATGTCTGGCTCACTCTCTCTATGTCTCCATGTCTTTCTCTCTATATACATCTGTTTCTCTTTATCTCATTATATATCATAAAAGAGTTAGACATTCATATTTCTGGTACGTACAGACTCAATCACGGATAAATGTGGCACACAAGGATTCTCTCACACATGTTACGGGAACACAGGTGCTCTCACCTTCATATGTTAGTCATGGTTTAGGTAATCACACCTACCCTAGTCTAATCTCATTTCACCTAACCTCTGCTGACCTGATCTGGCCAGATCTGACCTGACACAACCTGCTCTGACCAGACCTAATCTGATGCAACTTGACCTGACCTGGCCTTAATTAACGTGACCTGGGCTGACATGACCCAGACCTAACCTATCATAACCTAACAAATAAAAAATGAACATGAGAGAATCTGTGTACACCAGTGATCTAACTATTTTAACGAGGTGCAAATGTTTAATTTAAAATAATGAATTTATGATAAATTTGCCATAATTTAAAAGATTGCATCATATATATCGTATGTTAAATGAATTAATAACATTAAAATTAAAAATATTAAGAAATAGGAAAACGGCAAAATATGGCCTAATTCATCAATATTTGGTTTAAATCCCATCCCATCAAGCAAGAGAGATGAAAAATATCAAAATATTGCTAAATTCGATAATTTTTTATTCAAACCAAAATGTAAGAAAACTCGCTAAAAGTATTACGCAATGTATTACGAAATTCTGAGATTTGAAGGTCAAATCACAAATAGTGAGAAAACATGAAATAGTGTAGAAATATTAGTAAATTCGAATATTTTTACTTGTATGACACAATGGAAAACATGAAAAAAGTAAATATATTACAAAATTCCGTTTTTTCTATCCTCTGGTTAACACTTCTCACTGCTGACTAACTGCTATCCATGTCAATATTGCCGTATATTGCCAGTTCCTCTGTTGTTCAACATACTTGAACTTGAAGGTTGAGGTGGGGACACTACGAGGTGTTGGTGGACAGCAGCAGGTGCACGTCCACACGCTACGAGACCACGCAGCCAACTGAAAATTGGATTGATGTCACAAACGTTGAATCAGTCCTTATAGTATCAGAGTAAAAGTAATAACAGAGGAAAACCTCAT
This sequence comes from Procambarus clarkii, assembly GCF_040958095.1. NCBI lineage: Eukaryota > Metazoa > Arthropoda > Malacostraca > Decapoda > Cambaridae > Procambarus > Procambarus clarkii. The sequence continues at coordinate 26,592,880 of NC_091161.1, read as the reverse complement.
AATTAGTTAGTTTATATGCTGATACATTGTAATTAATTCTTTAAGCTGAATAGAGGACAAATCTTCATAATTATAGATTATTATATATTTAATATACAATAATTTATGTGAGTTGAAGAAATTTCCCATAGATGTACACCTAGTAATTATACCGTAGAAGTACACCAGTAGTTGTACTCAAGATGTACAACGAGTCGTTATACCGTAGATGTACACCCCAGTAGATATGTCGTAGATGTACACCCAGTAGATACACCGTAGAAGTACACCGTGAACGTTGTTCCTTGAAAGTACATCAGTAGATGTGCACCCAGTAGTTGTACTTTGGAAGTACACCAGTAGATGTAGACAAAATAGCTGCTCCAAAGAAGAGCACCAGTAACTGTACTCTAGATGGACACCCTGAGTAGTCGTAAGGTACCAGCAGACACACCAGCAGAGTAGTACACCAGCAGACGTTCTATAGATTCACACACAAGAGTTGCATCATGGAAGAACACCACTAGATGCACCGTTTCATGTATATCCAGTAATTGTTCCGTGGACGTACACAAGCAGTTGCACCATGCCGTTGATGTACACCCGGTACTTGTACCGCACATGTAAACCAAGCACATGTAACGTAGATTTATATCCCGCAGATGTACCGTAGATGTACCCCCAGCAGATGTACCGTAGATAAACACGCAGCAGATGCACCGTAGATGTACATCCAGCAAATTTACCCGAGATGTACACCAAGCACATGTGCCATAGATGTACACCCAGCAGATGTACCGTAGATGTACACCAATCAGATGTACCGTAGAGGTACACCCAGCAGATGTACCATAGATGTACACCCAGCAGATGTACACCCAGCAGAAATACCGCAGATGTACACCCAGCAGATGTAGTATAGATGTACACCCAGAAGATATACCGTAGATGTATACCCATCAGATGTACCGTAGATGTACACCCAATATGTGTACCGAAGATGTATATCCAGCAGATTTGTGGTAGATGTACACCAAGCACATGTACCATAGATGTACACCCAGCAGATGTACCGTAGATGTACACCAAGCACATGTACCGTATATGTGCTCGTATCAGAGGTACATTCAATAAATGTACCGAAGATGTACATCCAGCAGATTTGTGGTAGATGTTCACCAAGCACATGTACAGTAGATGTACATCCAGCAGATGTACCATAGATGTACACCCAGCACATGTACCGTAGATGTACACCAAGCACTTGTACCATAGATGTATATCCAGCAGATGTACCGTAGATGTGCATAAGAACATATGAACATTAGAACATAAGAACAAGGTAACTGCAGAAGGCCTATTGGCCCATACGAGACAGCACCTATCAATAACCCCCCAATCCCACTTGTAAACATGTCCAACCCACGCTTGAAACAATCGAGGGACCCCACCTCCACCACGTTACGCAGTAATTGGTTCCACAAATCAACAACCCTGTTACCGAACCAGTATTTACCCAAGTCTCTCCTAAATCTAAACTTATCCAATTTATACCCATTGCTTCGTGTTCTGTCTTGTGTTGATACTTTTAATACCCTATTAATATCCCCTTTGTTATGTTCATTCATCCACTTGTAAACCTCTATCATGTCACCCCTAACTCTTCGCCTTACCTGTGAATGCAACTTAAGCTGTGTTAATCTTTCTTCATATGAAAGATTTCTAATTTGAGGAATTAACTTAGTCATCCTATGCTGGACACGTTCAAGTGAATTTATATCCATTCTATAGTATGGCGACCAAAACTGAACTGCATAATCCAAATGGGGCCTAACCAGAGCTATTGAAGAACAACACCAGGTGTCTTGTTACTAAGGCTTCGATTAATAAATCCCAGTGTCCTATTTGCCTTATTACGAACATTCAGGCATTGATCCTTTTGTTTTAAATTCTTACTAATCATAACTCCCAGATCCCTTTCGCAATCCGACTTCGCATTCTCAACACCATCAAGTTCGTATCTTGTAACTCTATCATCATTACCTGCCTCAGAACTTTACATTTATCAGCATTAAACTGCATCTGCCAATCTTTTGACCATTTCAAAACCCTATTTAGATCAACTTGAAGTGATAGTGAGTCTTCTTCCGTGTTAATTTCCCTACCGATTTTTGTATCATCTGCAAATTTGCAGATGTTGCTACTCAAACCTACTACTAAATCATTGATATATATTATAAACAACAGAGGCCCCAGGACAGAGCCCTGAGGTACTCCACTAACAACATTATCCCACTCTGACTTAACCCCATTTATACTAACTCTCTGTTTCCTTTGGAATAGCCATGCCCTAATCCAACTTAATATAGCACCCCCAATACCATGAGCCTCTATTTTTTTAAATCAGTCTTTCATGTGGCACAGTATCAAAAGCTTTGCAAAAGTCAAGGTACACAACATCACAATCCTTACCACTATCAACTGCCTCAACTATGCTGGAATAAAAAAATAGCAAATTTGTTAAACATGAACGGCCATTTGTAAAACCATGTTGCGACTCATTTATTAATTTATGTTTTTCAAGATGAAGACGAATTTTATTTCCAATTATCGATTCAAGTAACTTTCCCACAATATACGTTAGGCTAATTGGCCGATAGTTTGACCCAAGTGATCTATCTCCTTTCCTAAAAATTGATACCACATTAGCTACCTTCCATGACTCTGGCACCCTACCTAACTCTACTGATTTATTAAATATGGTAGACAGTGGCTCGGTAAGCTCCTCTTTGCATTCTTTAAACACCCTGGCAAACACTTCATCCGGCCCTGGGGATTTGTTTGGTTTGAGTTTTATTATTTGTTTAATTACGTCCTCCCTGGTAACTGCTAAACTATTCAACCTGTCCTCGTCCCCACCCACATAGACTTGTTCGGCTGAAGGCATATTGTTAAGTTCCTCTTTAGTAAATACAGATATAAAATATTTATTAAAAATACTACTCATCTCCTCGTCATTATCCGTTATTTGACCTGTCTCAGTTTTTTAATGGACCTATCCTTTCCCTAGTCTTAGTTCGATTTAACTGAAAAACCCTTTAGGATTTGTCTTCGCTTGCCCTGCTATGCGAACTTCGTAGTTTCTTTTTGCTTTCCTTATCTCCTTTTTTAACATTTCTAACCAGTTGTACGAATTCCTGTTCTAAACTAACTTCCCCATTCTTAATCCTTTTGTACCACGCTCTCTTTTTACCTATAAGGTTCTTCAGATCATTTGTTATCCACTTTGGATCATTAGTATTCGATCTATTCAATTTATATGGTATACTACGTTCCTGGGCTTTGCTTAGAATATTTTTAAATAGATTATATTTTGAATCCACATCGAAATCCCCTTTTATGTCACCTGTCACTGGGTTCACGTCTAGCCCACACCCCATCCAAAAGACATTCCAATCTATTTGACCCAAAAAATTTCTTAGGCTTTTGAAATCAGCTTTTCGAAAATCAGGCACTTTAACAGAATTTCTCCTACAGATCTATTCCATTCTATGCTAAATCTGATTTCTTTATGATCACTGTTCCCTAGCTCACTCCCTATTTTCATGTCCTTAATTTGTGTTTCCCTGTTAGTTAACACTAAATCTAAATCTATTTCCCCGTGTTGGTTCCTTAATATGTTGAAGAAAGCAATCGTCAATTAATTCTAGAAAATCTTCTGCTTCATTATTCCCTGTTTTGTTCACTCAGTTTATTCCACTAAAATTAAAGTCACCCATTACATAAATACTGTTAGATCTAGATGCTCTAGATATTTCATCCCATAGATACTTTGCTTCCATTCTGTCTAAATTTGGTGGCCTATATATAACTCCTATTATAATAATATTTGCTTTTTCGTTTAATTCTATCCAAATAGTTTCTGTGTGTGGCTCAGTTTTGATTCCCTCTTTGAGACTACATTTCAAATTGTCCCTAAGATATATGGCTACTCCCCCTCCACGTCTAATATATCTATATGTGTGAAATAGTTTGAATCCATTTATTTGATATTCAGCTAATAGTTCTCTCTTTTCTACATTCATCTATGTTTCGGTAAGTGCAATAATATCTATTTATTCTGTACAGATAAAAGCATTTAACTCGTTTATTTTGTTTCTTAGACTTCTACTGTTAGTGTAATATACCCTAAGTGAATTGTTATTTTGAGGTACTTCTCTTTCCCTGATCGTTTTGCCTTTTTGTTTCTCCAACAAACACACATTTTTATTACCTCGTTCCTCCCTATCACTTCCCATACCACTATCTACTAACAGTTTAAACACAAACAAATGCCTCTAACCACTGGTTCCAACGAGTTCGCAACAGCAACAACCCTAGCTCTCGATAGATGCACCCCATCACGAGCATACATTTCATTTCTTCCATAGAAGTGTTCCCAGTTGTCTATGAAAGATATTGCATTTGATTTGCAATATCTTTCCAGCCGGCAATTGACACCAAGTGCCCTCGACAACCATTCATTCCCAACGCTCTCTCTTGGATGAATGCCACATATGATCGGGATTCCTCCCTTGCTCATAACTAATTTTATGGCTTTGTTAAATTTCTTTATCAGTTCCTCACTCCTAACTCGGCCAACATCATTACCCCCTGCACTAATACAAATAATGGGTTTGTTCACATTTTCCGTCATAATATCTTTCATGTTGTCAACAATATCTCCAATTCCAGCTCCCGGATAAAAGACCCTTAACCTGTTCCCCCTATCTCTGGCACAAAACGTCCTGTCTAAATACCTCACCTGGGAATCTCCCACAACCAAAATTCGCTTCAGTACCTCAAGTACATCCAGCAGATGTACCGTAGATGTACATTCAGCAGATGTACCGTAGATGTGCATCCAGCAGATGTATCATAGATGTGTATCCAGCAGATGTACCGCAGACGCACACCCAGCAGATGTACCGTAAATGTACACCCAGCAGATGTACCGTAGATGTACACCCAGCAGATGTACATCCAGCAGATGTACCGTAGATGTACATCCAGCAGATGTACCGTAGATGTGCATCCAGCAGATGTACCGTAGATGTACACCCAGCAGATGTACCGTAGATGTACATCCAGCAGATGTACCGTAGATGTGCATCTAGCAGATGTACCGTAGATGTGCATCCAGCAGATGTACCGTAGATGTGCATCCAGCAGATGTACCGTAGATGTGCATCCAGCACATGTACTATAGATGTATACTCAGCAGATGTACCATAGTATTATAGTGTGGGTTGGTGGTGTTGTCGTCGTTGATCCTCCTTTCTGGACAACCCAATCCATAACTCGGTAGAGTGCTTATACTTTACCAGGAGATCACACTGGGCGCTTCTGGCTCTTGGAGAGGGGCTCAACGTCACACGTTTAGCGGGATGCGGCTCCAATACTTAGCCCCGTTGTTACGTGCACACACCCACTCTAGCCGCTGTGACTCCCCACTCTCTCCTTATGAGATATGATCTCCTCAATCCCCTTTGACTTATTAGTTTTCCGTCCTACCCTGTCCACAGCGGTGGTTCTTGGTTCTTTCTCTCTCTCTCTCTCTTCTTCTTTACTATTTCCTGGGAAGCCTCACTAGGACAAGGGCAAACACCAGCAAATTTGAATACATTTACTGGACAAAGCACATACACAATACATACACACATATAATAATAATGAATCATTGAATATGACTGCATATTTTGTATTTACTATTTTCTGGTTTAGGGCTTAGCTGAAATAGGAGTTCTCCAAAACTCATTTTCGTAATTTTAAGGTGAAGAAAAGAAGTGAATTACTATAGAATGTATTACACTTATTTATACAATTTGCACAACGTTTCGAACCTCCATGGTTCATTCTCAAGTGAAGAGATTTTACAGAGCTGGTTGATTTGATACCCGCACTGGGTCAGGTGATAAGACAATAAAGGTGAAAACATGGGGGGATACATTAGGGATAAATGTGGGGTGAAACATAAGGACAAAAGAATAGAGGTAACTGCAAAAGGCTTAATGGCCCATACGAGGCAGCTTTTATCTACATACAAAGATTAATCAAGTATAATTGGCCTGTTATGTTGAACATTGTCTTCTGTGTTGGCATCGTTATGTTCTGGTCTTGTCCTTACTCTCATGGTGGGTAGAGTAAATAGTTCCGTGATTTGGGTGTTCATGGTAGGTTGTTCTATTCTTATGGGATTTGCTTCAAGAATTTGTAATCTTCTTGCATCTTGGGTTTTGTCTATTATACAGGTATTTTTGTTCAACATTTCTCTTGTTAGGGTGATGTCATGGGCTTGTCTCATGTGATTCCTGGGGGCACCGGATTGAAGATGGCATGTCAAACGCCTCGTCAGCTTGGTCGACGTCATACCTATGTACTTAGATTGAAGGTTACATCCTTCATGGGGGCAAGTGTACATGTATATAACGCTTGACTGCTGTAAAGGGTTCTCCGTTGGCTTCGGGCTGTTTTTGATAAGGAGTTCGGAAGTCTTCTTGGTTTTGTAGAATAAGCTCCTGCAGAAGGCCAATAAGTCTTCTGCAGTTACCTCTATTCTTATGTTCTTATGTTTCACCCCACATTTATCTTATGTTTCCCCCATGTTTTCACCTTTATTGTCTTATCACCTGACCCAGTGCGGGTATAAAATCAACCAGCCCTGTAAAATCTCTTCACTTGAGAATGAACCATGGAGGTTCGAAACGTTGTGCAAATTGTATAAATAAGTGTAATACATTCTATAGTAATTCACTTCTTTTCTTCACCTTAAAAGTACGAAAATGAGTTTTGGAGAACTCCTATTTCAGCTAAGCCCTGATGCTAAGAAAATAGTTAGAGGGATAGAAGCTCTAAACCAGAAAATAGTAAATACAGAATATGCGGTTATATTCAATGATACATGTTTGAAAGAAAACCTGCTGCCAGTATACACTAATAATGAATCTACACTCTACACTATTTCAGTCAGGTTGCACTCCAACACCATCAGAACTCTATCCTCAGCTTATCAAGTGGTGTCCTATCTCATGGTTCACCACCTAATATTACCAACCTCCTCAAGTAGGTCAAGTCCTATAATACAATGTTGTACTATCAGCAAGAGAATCTATATATCTATAAACATGTACAAGGAAAATCAGCGTATGAGTGCAATAACATATATATATATATATATATATATATATATATATATATATATATATATATATATATATATCAGTATAAACGTTCCTTGATACACAACAATGATCAATCAATCACCCTATCAGTCCTAGAACACATACATCTGTAGGTAATCCAGCCTACGACTGTAACTATACTATGCTTCAGTATAAACACTCTTCGGCACAAGAACGGCAAACAATCACTCACCTTTCACTGCGTCTTACACGCTAATGACAACCAAACACTAACAACTCCCTACAAGTAATCATTTAGAACTTCCCTTCCACATCTGGAAGTTCACTACACTGATCTCTTCAGGTTCTTCCGGGTTTACTACCAGGATCCTCTGCAGCACTTCTTGGCTGCTACACCATGAAGTCTTCCTTGAGCAACTACAGTGCTTCACCACTTCTGCTAGGGTCCTCCACAGCTTTCCTGGCTGCTACACCATGAAGTTTCCTCGAACAACTATGGTGCTTCACCACCTCTACAGAAGCACGTGACACTCCTCTTCACTGCTTCTCCTCACAGCTCGAGGTCCTCTGCTCCACTCCCTTGGAGTCTCATCAACTACTCCCTCTGTGCTGGCTTCGAAGTTCTCAGCAACTTCTTCCCCAAAGACAAACCTGCAACCCATTGACACTCCAATAAAATGTTTCCCCTTAAACACATAAACAAAAATAACCACACAATATGTTTGCCTCCAACATCTATCTGCTCTCTACATACGGTGAGAGTGAACTCCCCCGTTTTGGGCTGGTCCATGCTCCACCTCGCCCGGCAGGCCTCACTCACTCTGGGAGAGTCCTCCGCCGTCAGGAGCTCTCAGTCACCTGCCAGCGCTTAGAGGAGACGGACGTCGCTCCATCCTCCATGACGTTTTCCCTCTCCACTCTCTTATTTTAGGCTTTCTGCCTTATCAAAGCATGTCTAACTTATCAATAAACATTGCTACTGTCGCTGGGCACACGACCAACTACAAGCAATCACTATGCTTGAATCGTACTTACCACAGATTGTCTGGTCGAGGGAGCTCCTCCCTCTGACAGAGTCTGGTCAGGGCACTCCCACGGCCCACGATAAAGTTAATGTCTCTGGGCCGCTTAATAAACACTCCTCGCCGTCCAGGACTTGAGACCACAACCTTCCCAGCTCAATTCCACAGCTGGCACGTCTGCACACTTCTCTTCTCTTGGAGATATATCACTAGGGGTTCCTTTCTGACGGGAGCTCAAGTGGAGCGCGGCTTTCCCCCTGCGATGTCTGGCCTCAAGTGATGTCAAAACCCTCCAGAAGCGAGCCTCATGCCTCCAGCAAATTATCCACATCTCCTCATCAGTCATTTATCTATTTTCTTATTCACTGCCCATAATCTCAAATCGTTTATTAAATCCAACCAGCTATTTTACATTGGTGTCTTCACCTCCATATTTCCCAGACCTTATAGTCAGGTCAGGCTTGATAGAATAATTCTCAAAAGGGAGACTCGTTTTTCGGCTGCCTGGGATCATAACACTCCCTCTCCCTTGTTTTTTGAGAATTATTCTAGTGGCTAGGCTCGAGATAACGCATCAGCTACTACGTTGTCTCGCCCTCTTATGTGCGTTATCACCAGGTCATACTCTTGGAGCAATAAAAACCATCTGGTCAACCTCTGGTTTGCATGCTTCATTTTCCTCAGGAAAACTAGGGGATTATGGTCTGTATACACCGTCACTGGGTGTCCTCCCCCACTCACATACACTTCAAAATGTTTCAATGCCACCACCAGGGCCAAAGTCTCTTTCTCGACCGTACTGTACGACCTCTGGTGCCTAACAAACTTCTTTGAAAAGAAGGACACGGGGCGGTAAATTCCATCATTCTGCTACGTCAGTACAGCTCCAGCCCCTATATCACTGGCACCTACAAATAACGTAAACGGCGCTCCAAAATCTGGCGACACTAGTACAGGCGCCTCGGTCAACAGTCTTTTGGTCGTTTCAAACGCTTCTTGTGCTGTTCCATTCCACTCGCACTTCTTGCTCTTTGATAGCAAACTCGTCATAGGAGTGGCTATAGTGGAGAAATTTTCACAGAACTTCCGGTAATATCCAATCATACCGAGGTATCTCAACAATTCTTTCTTACTCCTGGGCACCGCTTTGGCTAGGCTGTCCTCCTTGGACGCCTGCACCCCATCAGTCCACTCTACTTATTGTTTCCACCCTCCGTTTCCTCGTCTTCTTCTCTTCACGTCCAGAGTCAAACATCTACTGTCTGTACCTCCTCTGTCGTCTTCACACTTCCACCTACTGCCATTATACTTCCGTCTCCTGTCATCATACTTCACTCCCTCGTCTTCACCGACGATTCTCACTTTCGTTTCCTCATTTATCCGAGACCTCATCCTGTTTGACTTCCATCGAGTCCTCGGCTTTCTTCTATTCCTCCATGCTTGTATCATCATCCTCTTTCCACACTTCTCACCTCTATACAACTCCCTTTCTTCTCCTTCAACTCTTCTTCGTCCCCTAAAAGTTTCTTCGGGCACTGTACTACACCCAACAGCACTAGACCTTACATGTCGCTTTAGCTCTCCTAGTGTGCTCGTAAGCATCTCTTCACACATACTGTCTCTTCTCCTTTCATTTTCTCGGCTAATACTCTTCTTCACTATCTCTCCTCCACGTTTTCTGCGAAACATGCCAACTCTTGACATCTCCCACAACTTAACTCCACTATCCATATGCCTCTGTGCTCGTGGATAACTTGACGCTCTACTCCCGTCCTCAGTATGTCCACATCCTTCTTCACTTCTGCTCAGCACAGTTGCATTCACCTTCCGGCTCTTAATTTCGGTGGGCTGGGTTCTACTCAGGTCCCCTTTCTTCACATGAGTCTTCTTCGGCTGGGTCATCTTCACTTTTGACCTCACCGAGACTTCATTTTCCTGGGCTGGACCTTCATCAAACAGCCACGCTATATCTACGTCGATATCCTCTACCGGTTGAATCGACACTGTCTCATCTTCTCCAGCGTCTTCCTCGTCGGCCACCTCTGCTTTCATCACCACCGAGACAGGGTACTCAATAACTTGGTGGTCTGACGCATCTCCTCGGATGTCAGTCAGGTTCACACTCTCAGGTGTCCCACCCGTGCCGTGGCCTTCTGGGCACTCCTCTGACACAGTCTCCGCAACGACTCTCGGCAACACCTTTGTCCCGCACAAGTCATTCCACAGGATCACTTGGACTCCTGGAACAGGTATGTCGGGGCACACTCCCAACATCACCTCTGCCGACACATATTCCGACTTCAGCTGGACAGTACAAACGGGCATGTCACTCTCAGACAATTAGCCATTTACTTTCATCTTACTCCTGCCAGCTAATCGTCGATCATTCCCAATCAGGCTTCTCGTAATCAAGCTCTGATTAGCTCCGGTATCCCTTAAGATACCAACTTCTACCTCAGGTTGATCTCCTATACTGATCGAACCTTTGCTCATGAACGGCCTATACCTCTCGTTCACTAAGTTCACCTTCTGTGGTTTGTCTTGGAACACATTAGTATATTTACCTCGGGGGGTCACACATGGCCAGGGTCACAACTCTCTTGCCCTGCCGACAGTCTCGCATCACGTGACCCACTCCGTTACAATTGTAACACCTCACCTGGGAAAAATCTCTTCTATATGTACAAGAGTGGCTCTGACTTTGTCCACTTGCATGAGAGTTCCTCGAGCCGGGCACACTACCTGCACTCTTTGTGAGGCTTTACTGGACTCTTGATTTCCTGGATATATATATTCCTGGATATATGGTATATTTAATGAAATATTGACAATGAACCGAAAATGCTAAAAAACGTGGAATAATGGAAAATATTGCCTAAATTGTTGATATTTGGTATATATCTCATAAAGGAAAAAAGGATGATAAACTTCAAAATATTGCAGAATTCGATGATATTCAGAACAAAACATAATGCAAGAAAACTTGCAAAAAAGAAAACATAATGGGAAATTCCGAGATGTGTAGGCCAAATTAAATATTGCGGGAAAACATGACGTTGTATTGAAATATAAGTAAATTCGAAGGATTTTACCTAAAATCACACTACATGAGAAACGTGAAAAAAGTCATTATATTACCATATATTTAATTATTACTTCAAATCATAGAGCGAGGTTTCTTGTTATTTTGATCATTAAAATGGCATATGAAAATGTTGTTTCCAATGAAAATGATAAAAATCAATGTGTTTTCATTAGAATTAACTAAAATGTTTCTGATTTTCCGTTTACATTACCAAAAGAAGATGTATGCGTAAAACCGCTCTAATCCGGGTGAAACGTCAAAATATGTAATAAAAACAGAAATTCTCTCTCTTAATCAATATCTTATTCACAATTTTAACGAGGAACATATGGTTGATGGAAAATAAAGTATTTGAGGTTAAAGTGCATTCAATTACGTGTTTGCATCATATTTATCGTATATTTAATGAATTAATGACAATAAACCGTAAATGCTAAAAAACGTTGAATATTGGCAAAAAATTGCCTATATGTTGATATTTGGTATATATCTCGCAAAGGAAAAAAGAATGATTAACTTCAAAATATTGCAAAATTCGATAATTTTTAGAACAAAATATAATGCAAGAAAACTTGCAAAAACACAACATTATGCGAAATTCGAGATGTGTAAGCCAAATCAAATATCGAGGGAAAACATGAAGTAGTATTGAAATATAAGTAAATTCGAAGGATTTTACCTAAAATAACACTGCATGAGAAACGTGAAAAAAGTCATTATATTACCAAATTCGAGAATTTTTACTTCAAATCATAGAGCGAGGTTTCTTGTTATTTTGATCATTAAAATGGCATACGAAAATGTTGTTTCCAAAGAAAATAATAAAAATTAATGTGTTTTCATTGGAATTAATTAAAATGTGTCTGATTTTCCGTTTATATTACCGAAAGACGATGTATACGTAAAACCGCTCTTATCCGGCTGAAACGTCGAAATATGTAATACAAAAAGAAATTATCTCCTAATCAATATCTTACTCCCTATTTTAACGAGTTAGAAATGGTTGATTCAAAACATAGTATTTGCGGTTAAAGTGCATTCAATTACGCGCTTGCATCATGCTTATCGTAAATTTAATGAATTAACGACAATAAAACGAAAATGCTAAAAAACGTGGGAAAAACGGCAAAATATTGCCTAAATCGTTAATATTTCGAATATATCTCATTAAGGAAAAAAGGATGATAAACGTCAAAATATTGCAAAGTTCAAAATTCAAATATTGCGGGAAAACATGACGTTGTATTGAAATATAAGTAAATTCGAAGCATTTTACCTAAATTCACACTACATGAGAAACGTGAAAAAAGTCATTATATTACCAAATTCGAGAATTTTTACTTCAAATCATAGAGCTAGGTTTCGGGTTATTTTTATCGTTAAAAATGCATATGAAAATGTTGTTTCCAATACAAATGATAGAAATCAATGTGTTTTCATTGGAATTAACTAAAATGTTCCTGATTTTTCGTTTATATTACCGAAAGAAGTTGTACAGATAAAACCACTCTAATCCGGCTGAAACGTCGAAATATGCAATAAAAACAGAAAATTTCTCCTAATCAATATCTTACTATTTTAACGAGGTACACATAGTTGATTGAAAATAAGGAATATAAGGTTAATTTGCATTCATTTACGTGTTTGAATCATATATATCGTTTTTTAATGAATTAATGACAATAAATCGAAAATGCTTAGAAAATTTGGAAAATCTGCAAAATATTGCCTAAATTGTTAATATTTATTTTATATTTTTGAAAGGAAAAAAAGATGATAAACTTCAAAATATTGCTAAATTCGAGGATTTTAGTACATAACAAAATTGCAAGAAAACTTGCTTAAAAACGGAATATAATGCGAGATTCTGAGATTTGTAGTCAAAATCACAAATTGCGAAAAAACCTGAAGTCGTATCAAAATATTAGTAAATTCGAATATTTTTCCTAAAAATCACATTATAAGACAAACGTGAAAAATATCACTATATTACCAAATTCGAGGATTTTTACTTCAAATCATTGACCGAGGTTTCGGGTTATTTGGCCATTAAAAAGGCATGTGAAAATGTTGTTTCCAATACAAATGTAAAAATCAATATGTTTTCATTTGAATTAACTAAAATGTTCCTGATTTTTCGTTAATATTACAGAAAGAAGTTGTACAGATAAAACCACTCTAATCCAGCTGAAACGTCGAAATAGGCAATAAAAACAGAAATTTTCTCCTAATCTTACTCACTATTTTAACTAGGTACACATAGTTGATTGAAAATAAGGTATTTAGGCTAATTTGCAATCAATTACGTGTTTGCTTCATATTTTTCGTATTTTTAATGAATAAATGACAAGAAATTGAAAATGCTTAAAAACGTAGAAAAACGGCAATATATTTCATAAATCGTTAATATTTGGTTTATATCTCATAAAGGAAAAAAAGATGATAAACTTCAAAATATTCCTATTCGATGATTTTTAGTACATACCAAAATGCAAGGAAACTTGCTTAAAAACTCAATGTTAGCAAAATTCTGATATATGTAGTGAAAATTACAAAAAGCGAGAAAACCTGTAGTAGTATCAATTTCAAAATATTGCTAAATTCGATGATTTTTAGAACATAATAAATTGCAAGAAAACTTGCTTAAAAACGCTATATTATGCGAAATTCTGAGATTTCTCGGAAAAATCACAAATCGCGAGAAAACATGAAGTAGTGTCAAAATATTAGATAATTTGAATATTTTTACCTAAATTCACACTACATGAAAAAGTGACAAAAATCACTATATTACCAAATTCGAGGATTTTTACATCAAATCATAAAGCGAGGTTTCGGTTATTTTGATTATTAAAAAGTCATATAAAAATGTTGTTACACAAATGATATAAATCAATGTGTTTTCATTAGAATTAACTAAAATGTTCCTGATTTTTGGTTTATATCACCAAAAGAAGATGTACAGGTAAAACCGCTCTAATTCGGCTGAAACGTCGATATATGTAATAAAAACAGAAATTCTCTCCTAGTCATTATCATAGTCACTATCTTAACTGGGTACAAATAGTTGATTTAAAATAGGGTATTTAAGGTTAATTTAGAAACAATTACGAGTTTGCATCATATTTTTCGCAATTTTAATGCATAAATAAACCGAAAATGCTTAAAAACTTAGAAAAATGGCAAAATATTGCCTAAATTGTTGATATTTGATTTATATCTCATAAAGGAAAAAAGGATGATAAACTTCAAAATATTGTTAAATTCGATGATTTTTTGTATATTATAAAATGCAAGAAAACTTGCTTAAAGACGCAATATTATTTGAAATTCTGAGAATTCTAGGAAAAATCACAAATCGCGAGAAAACATGAAGTAGTGTCAAAATATTAGTATATTCGAATATTTTTACCTAAATTCACACCTACGTGAAAAACGTGAAAAAAGTCACTATATTATCAAATTCGATGAATTTTTACTTAAAATCATAATGCGAGGTTTCGTGTATATTGATCGTTAAAAAATGTCATTGGAAAATGTTGTTTCCAATACAAATGATATAAATCATTGTGTTTTCATTAGAATTCCTGCAATGTTCCTGATTTTCCGTTTATATTACCGAAAGAAGATATACAGGTAAACCGCTCTAATCTGGCTGAAACGTCGATATATGCAATAAAAAACGAAATTCTCTCCTTATCAATATCTTACTCACTATTTTAACGAGGTACAAATAGTTGATTGAAAATAAGGTATTTATGGTTAATTTGCAATCAATTGAGTGTTTGCGTCATATTTTTTGTATTTTAATGAATTAATGACAATAAATCGAAAATGCTTAAAAACGTGGTTTGACGGCAAAATATTGCCTAAATATTTTATATTTGGTTTATATCTCATTAAGGAATAAAAGATGATAAAATTCAAAATATTGCTAAATTCGATGATTTTTAGTACATCACAAAATGCAAGAAACTTGCATAAAAACGCAATATTATGCGAAATTCTGAAATTTGTAGGCAAAATTACAATTCGCGAGAAAACATAAAGTAGTGTCAAATTTTAGTATATACGTATATTTTTACCTAAATTCTCGCTACATGAAAAACGTGATAAAAGTCACATGTTACCAAATTCGAGGATTTTTTCTATAAATCATAAAGCGAGGTTTCGTGTTATTTTGATCATTAAAATGGCATATGAAAATGTTGTTTCCGATACAAATGATATAAATCAATGTGTTTTTATTAGATATATCTAAAATGTTCTTGATTTTCTGTTAATATTACCGAAAGAAGATGTACAGGTAAAACCGATCTAATCCGGCTGAAACGTCGATATCTGCAATAATAACAGAAAATATCTCCTCATTAATATCTTACCCACTATTATAACGAGATACAAATAGTTGATAGAAAATAAGGTATTTAAGGTTAATTTGCATTCATTTACGTGTTTCTACCATGTATATCGTATTTTTAATGAATGAATGACAATAAACCGAAAATGCTTAAAAACGTGGAAAAACGGCGAATTATTGCCTAAATTGTTGATATTTAGTTTGTATCTCATAAAGGATAAAAGAATGATGAACTTCAAAATATTTCTAAATTCGATGACTTTTAGTGCATAATAAAATGCAAGAAAGCTTGCTTAAAAACGCAATATTATTCGAAATTCTGAGATTTCTAGTAAAAATCACAAATCGCGAGAAAACATGAAGTAGTGTCAAAATATTAGTATATACGAATATTTTTACCTAAATTCACACTACATGAAAAACGTGAAAAAAATCACTATATTACCAAATTCGAGGATTTTTACATCAAATCATTGAGCAAGGTTTCGTGTTATTTTGAGTATTAAAAAGTCATTTAAAAATGTTGTTTCTAATACAAATGATTAAATCAATGTGATTTAAGTAGAATTAACTAAAATGTTCCTGATTTTTCGTTTATATTACGAAAAGAAGATGTACAGGTAAAACCTCTCTAATTCGGCTGAAACGTCGAAATATGTAATAAAAACAGAATTTCTCTCCTAGTTAATTTCATAGTCACTATTTTAACTGGGTACAAATAGTTGATTGAAAATAAGGTATTTAAGGTTAATTTGCAAACAATTACGTGTTTGTATCATAGTTTCCGAATTTATAATGAATTAATGAAAATAATGTTTATTATGGCTTTACGGAAGGATGCACGCCGTCCAGGTTCCTTGCAGTCGTCTGGTGGTGTGCCCGTGGCCGCAGGTGCCCCTGTTGTGGTGCCCTCTGTCCATTTCACTCGTGTGAGGATGGAAACTGGGGCCCTGGGGGACGTGTTGCTGGCGTCTGTGATGCCACCGGGTCACTGTTCAGTGATTGCCCACTTAATGCTGTCTGACGAGCCGGAGAACTTTCGTGGTGGGCAGGTTCCCATGACGTGGGGGCGAGTGGCGACTACTCGCCTCATAAGTAATACCATCTGGGTCCCCTGTTTGCGGGTGTTTGTTGCCAGGGTTCCGGATGTTATGGCGTCCCCGGTCGATGAACAAGACCCTTGGCAGTGGCTGCTCTGGGAAGTGTTCAATGTCCGGTTCCCACGGATCCGGTTCCTGGGCAAGTATGTCTGCTGATTTCCTGTTTATTTGCTTTATGTAGTGCTGTGTGCTCCTCAGGCTGTTTGTTTGCCCTATTGTATTATGTGCCCGTGCCTCTCCCTTTGTGTATTGCAAGGCCGGTAGTTTGGTGTGCGTGTTCTTGTTCATGTATTTGTTTTTGTGTTGTTACTATGACCTTTGTGTAATATTTATGCCTTACATGTTGTATTGTTTTTTATTTTTATTTTGTTTTTCTTTTGTTTTTATCTATGGCTTGTTGTATGTTATGATTTTCTTGCATTATATTTCATGTTGTGCTTCATGGTGTGCTTGTTTGCCGGTCCTTCAGGCCGGTGCTTCTGTTTGATTTGTTTCATATCACTTTTCTGCCCCCTACACTTGGATGTACGGGCGGTTTATTTATAGCGCTTGTGGGGTCGCGTCGTACATTTACGGGCCGTGTTATAGTGGGTATATACTACTCGATCGACTTGGGGTTTGTATGAATATGTTTGCCATTAAATTTCCGTTTTCTCTAATAGGCACAGTGCCTATTTGAGAAAACGGCATGATATTGTAACTTACAGGAGAGACTATTGAGTTGGTGACACACCGAGGGTAATCGCCCACTTCACACACTCTTGTGTTGGCCGCGATCATCATTCTACATTTATATGCATATGTCTGTGTAGAATTTTATTGCGAGTTCAGTGATATAAAATTTAACGCTGTAGGACTAATGTGGAGCTGACAACAAACAAAAGAGTATGAACATTTTGTTTCTGTTTGGGCGTACGGCGAGACGGCGAGTGATCTACGTTTTTATTTATTTCGTGGTGGAATAGCTAATGCTTTGGTTACATTTTATACATATGATCTTGTAGAGAATTTTATTGCCAACACATTGATACCAAAAGGAAATACGTAGCTTGTGAATTGGTGTCAGGAGAGTTTTCACTTGTGTCAGGAGAGTTTTCAGGAGAGTTTCCCCAAGATTACACACTGTTTGGTGTTTACGCTCATGAGAAAAAAACGCCGCGCGCACAATGCGCAGAGTTTTTTTTAGCAGGAACCGGGTGCATCAAAGTGTCTTCCGTCTTCCTAATGTTTTGTTTTCTTGTTTTTATTTGCTAGCTATTGATTGCTTGTTTTTATTGTTTTGTATTTTGTGATATGTTCTTGTATTGCTGTATTCTGTGTTTCTCATGCATTTATCCAGTTTTGCTACTTGTTGTACTGTGCTGTCGGTTCTTCTGGCCGGTGTTTTTTTGTTTTGTTTTGTTGTGTTTCCTATGTTGTTTTATGTATTTATTGTCTTTCACTTGTATGCTTGCATGTAAAAATAAAAAAAAATAAAAAAAACAACTTCGCTAGCAGTGTCGCTGCAAATCGGACTGAATTGATTGTTCATAGATTCACTGAATTGATTGTTCATTTATTATATTACAAGATTCCGTTGATCTTGATTCGCCACTGCTTCCTGCAGTTGCTTTTGGGGATCTTTATGGTCTGATTTGACTACCCGACTGTTAGTGGTAGTCTGTATGTCTATGTGTCTGTCCTCTTGTGCTCCGTCTTGTTTTGTACTGTTTCTTTTGTAACTGTGGTCTGCTGCATGATCTTCTCCATTATTACACAAGCGATTGCTCGAGTCTTGTTACGAGACATTCTGTGTCATCTGTAAGCAATTGGTGATGGTCTTTGGATCTTTAATGTTTTTCAGATGGCCCTCCGTAAAACTGTCAATCTGTTTTGTTGACTCCGAAAGTGATTGTATTTTGTTTCCCCATGTTGTATTTCTGCAGTGGATTTGCGCGTTTTCTGATTTGGAGTTGCTTGAGTTGTGTAATGAATTGTGTTCTATGAGCGTTGGCATCTGTGCACGAGTGTTCCAGACGATGTTGGTGCATGTACTGCTGGTCTGTGATTATCCTGACCTAATCTGTCTGCACCTTTACTTTCCGATTGGTTGTTCTCCAGGAATATTATTTCATTCTCAACCTGGGCATTTGGCTGTTGTGGTCTAGTTTCTCTTGTGCTTGGCTGTAGAACTTTTGGTTGGATGCCCCAGGCTGCACACTCCGCATCTCTTCTGTCCAGTGCAGTGTATTTGATGGTGGCCGTAATTTGACTCGTGAAATAGCGCTGGGGTTTCGGAACGTATGGTCTTTTTCAATATATTCCCTAATTCCCAAGACTGAACGTTTCTGGCGCATGTCCCATAACAGTCACTAGATTCTGACGTGTCATTGTCTATTTTTGTGCGGTACCGTTTTGCAATCAAGATCTGCATGTGTTCTAGTTTTGGATCCAATGGGGAGTCGATTGGATATCACAACAGCACGACTCTTGTGCGTCTTTCTGAAAGGTCCACCTTTACGAACCATTCAGGTTTTCTTTGCGGGAATGTTACCGTTTCTTTGTAATTTGCAGTCTTGCAAATAGGTTTGGGTTTGTAATAATTTATCCTTTCACGTTGACAATGAGGGAAAGTTTGAACTCTGGTTGCCTCTTTTCCATTTCAGTTACTACGCCATTCGCTGTAGGAAAATTGTCTGACTGCATTATGAGTTTTGGAATTTTTCAATTTTAAGTCTGCAATTTGGGAAGATGTGCAGAGTCCGACACAGGCTAGTGTGTGACTGATGTTGTTCTCTCTAGGTACATTATGTTGGGATTCTTGCTGTTTGAAGTACTTCATGTAACCTCGATAGCAATTCTCATTTCAACTCTTCCTCTGAACTTTCCCTCCTCATTGTCTAAAAACTGCCTCCATTTCCTCCTTCTCCTCTACTTCGTTTTGACGTATCCCAGTAATGAGAGACGATTCACATTCTTACCTAATGCCTGAGACACTCCTAGATCGTGATAAATTTATTTAACTTCAAAGGAGGTCGTAAAATTATTTTCCCAGGTGAACTCGGGTATACCTAACACCTAGTTGAGCAGTTTGGTATACCTTTCTCCTGTCAAGCTCAATACACCTTTTAAGGCGTACTGTGGTACATTGTGGCACTGCCCACAGGGAATCTACCTGCTCGGTGATAAGGCCCTCATACACACGAAAATAAAAGATCACTGAGAGCCATCATATCATATGATGAGATCATCATATCACTGTGTGTGGGTCGCCTGCATACTGGGATGTGCGCAACTCTAAACAGGTGGACAACAGATAGTCAACAACGGTATTTATCCAAGCATTGCAGAAAAAATCTGCAACGTTTCTTCCAAACAATAGTGCGACATGCACTCCTGGCGGGCGGACACACAAATACAGCCTACAAGTTGAATCAACAGCTCTCTAGTCTGGGTATTGATGGGTTGTTCCTCACAAAACTGCGAGGATTTGAGCTGATGGTTGCTCATAATCTGGAGTTTTCCAGAGAACTAACCCGTGTGCGGCCTGCTGTACCAGTGGCGCCGGCAGCGAGTCTCATGGCTGGTGATCAGCTCATCCTAGTAATGTAGGTCATTATGAGCTTTCTCCACAGCCTATAGTTCTTAGTTACGACTACCTCTCGCCTGACGCTTCACTACTCGTAATTTATATTATATCTTCGTTCAATTCTTAATGGATAGACTAAGATATTATGTAATATTTTTACTAGAGTCTTGGCCTTCACAGACACAAAACATGCTAGATCCCTTCCAATTATTAAAGATTCTAGAACACCACTTCTGACCGCACACACTCCTGGTAGACACACACACACTTATGCAGTTAACATGTAACATCAACAGCTGCGGAAATCTCTTTCCTCGTATCACTGGAGATTGCTGCAAACCCAGAATGTTTCGTCTGAGAACATTTAAAACAAGAACATTACGTCAAACAGATGCTATGCATGGATTGTCCAAGGGTTGCGAGGGCAGCCAGGTACCATATTCTTACACGTGTCCCCGACTGTGTACGCCACCAGTAATCTCTAGCAGCTTCAAGCCTCAGTACTACATGTACAAATGTTACCATCCTCCTCCTCCTCATCCTCCTCCTGGTGGTTCCTGAACCTCGGGCAGCTGTAAGTACTTGACCGCAGTGGTCACCCATCTATGGTCACAACCACCATCTTGTGTAAATAAGAATTTGATTTTCAAGGACTTACTATTTTTGTGTTGAATTGTCTATCACTGACTAGTCCATGAATCATAGTCCACATCTATATGCCTGTCAGTGCCTGAACAGGTGAAGGCTGAGTCTTGGAGACGAAGATTACCTGACCAATCCCTGGCGTGTCCTACATTGGGCCAGTACAAGTGGCTCAGTGTAGGACACATGTAGGATATTTCCGCTATAATTACCGACTCTCCTGAGGAGAGTTGGTAAGTATAGCGGAAATATCTATTATTTAAAAACGCACATCTGAACACTTTGTAGAGATTATTAAATGTTCTTTGTTATGCATAGTTGATATCAGTATCTTGACTAGAACTTTTGTAAATCTTTGAAATTTGGGCAGAGAAAGGTCATATTAGTGAGGCAAGTCACAGCGTTAAGAAAAGGTTCCCCTCGAGAGTGTCGAGTACCCACCCAGTTGGATTGGTATGTACCTTTCTGGTACACAGAGAAATCACACTTACGTGATTTATCAATGAGAAAATAAGGAGCCGTGATGAGGCTTCGAACCTATGCGGTGGGCATTCCCACCGCATAGGTTCCGCGCTCCAGACAACCATACCACGATATGGTATGCTCCACGCTCCAGACAACCATACCATGATATGGTTAAGGGATTGCAGCCTTGGGTTCAACTGAACCCACTAGGCTGCAGTGGAAACCCGTGGAACCCCCAGAGAGATCAGTGGAACCCCAGGTTGCAATCGTCTTACCATGTAGTGGCCTGGTTGTCTAGGGCGTGTGGCTGGGATTGTCCAGCGCATAGGTTGCCGGTGCGCAAGAGGGCTATTTTAAGTCGCTAAATAAAGATTTACATTGTGTGAGTTCAAACACGCATTATAATGTTAATTCTCAAATTCAAGTGTTCGTGTCTATATCGGAGATTTGTGATTTAATATTCAATTTAATTGACACTAGATTATCCTTAATACTCCGTATCAACATTTAAAAATATATATATAACTTACTTTTCTCAACCTTTTTTCTTTAACATTTTTATTATGTAAAGCATAATACATGGTGCTTAATACACTGGATGTCTAACATCACAATTATGTTAGGTAAGTATGGTTGGGTTAGAGCATTAATGTACGATTCATAACGCTAGTTAAAAAGAAGAAAAACAGTGAAGCTTGCACTATGGGTCACTGTTAGATGGAGGAGCTGGTAGGTGGTGGATAAAGGCATGAACCGTTAGATGAATGGTGGATTAACAGGACGATGGATCGCTGGTGGCAGAATGGCGCTTTAACAGGGCGTACAGAGATATTTGGTGTTAGTATCACACATAATTCACTCCTGTACATACAATAAAATTATTTTGTTAGGTAAGAATAGTTAGTGATGGAGAGAAATTATTTACACTAAATGCTAAGAGTGGGAGGAGGCGGGACGGGGCGTGCCACTTTGTCAGCTGCTGAATGGAAGGGGCGACGGTCACTACTATCAGCTGACAAATGGAAGAGGGAGACAGCCTTGACTACCAGCTGACGAATGGAAGGGGAGACATTCACGACTGTCAGCTGACAGTCGTGTATGGATGGGGAGTCATCTACGACTGTCAGCTGATGAATGGAAGGGGGGAGACATCCACGACTGTCAACTGATGAATGGAAGGGGGGAGACATCCACGACTGTCAACTGATGAATGGAAGGAGACATCCACGACTCTCAGCTGACGAATGGAAGGAGACATCCACGACTCTCAGCTGACGAATGGAAGGGGAGACGGTCACGACTGTCAGCTGATGAATGGAAGGGGAGACAGTCACGACTGTCAGCTGATGAATGGAAGGGGAGACGGTCACGACTGTCAGCTGATGAATGGAAGGTGAGACAGTCACGACTGTCAGCTGATGAATGGAAGGGGAGACGGTCACGACTGTCAGCTGATGAATGGAAGGGGAGACGGTCACGACTGTCAGCTGATGAATGGAAGGGGAGACAGTCACGACTGGGTTTTGCATTTACTTGTACGGGAAGGAAGTCATTGCTAACAGTTATTGTATTTCACACCCCTAAACGTTCGTTCATGCTTGCACTAACCTCAACATGCATATCTACTCACTGTAAACCTTAATTGTTTCACAAAATCAATTTGAAATGTTCCTTGAAACTACCTTTACATTCTTATCCATTGTAAATCCTTATTTGCTTCACTGAAACTGACAATTTGAAACTTTCCTAATCGTTTCTCCAGAACCTTAAGATTAATGCTTAATGTATATTTCTTGCTAATCCTTAATTACAGTAAACAAAATTATCTACTGTACGAATCAATTTGAAACTTTTGAAGTTCTCCTCGCTTTTCCTTCCTTCCCCTCATTCCCAAGAATGTTGCCATGAAAATTACTTTTGAAACACCATACGTCCACTACCTAACGTACGAAACTTTTACAAAAAACTGCACGAATCATTTTGATTTTTCCTTTTAACATCCTTAACCACTTATGCCCTTTACTATTTTATTTTGAAACTAAAAAAAAAACTTTTACTAAGCTTGCAACTTTGCATGCAACACCATTGCAACGTGACTCATCAACATTTTCAATCCTTGCAATTGCTTTGCAACCCAGGACGAAAGGTATCCGTTACATCCTTAATTCCCCTACTATAGCCCTCTGCTAGAACTATTTAATCAAAGTCTGAGGCATGATATCTTACCTGACCGCTGGATACTGACTAATAATACTCATACCCAAGCCAAATTCACAAATTCTGACCCGTATGAGAAAATCAGTAGGATCCGTGAGCAGGAGTCGAACTCTGAGGACAATCAAACAAACTCCTTATACAATTGTACCACGATATGGTCAAAAGAATTCCAATCTGGGAAGCTATTTAGTACCAATAGCAGAGGATCGAATCCTACTCGCAAGCTCTTACTCATTTTCTCATTGATAAATCACAAACATGCGATTTCCATGCGCCTTCAGACCCCATCTCTGACATCCTGTATGTGTAAAGTTCTTGAGAGGATTATACAAGACAGGTTAACGTTTCAAATTAGCCCCCAACTTACTCCTAACCTTCTTCCTGCAAGAAGCCTTCAAGCTTGCTTTGATGAATACTTTGTTAGACAGAGACCACCCTCTCTGGTGGAATTTATTAAACTCAAAGCCGCTTTTAATACAGCATAAATGATAAATAATCTTAGAACAGTTTGCCTCTTTTGGAGTTTATGAAAGACTATTTACATAGCTCAAGGGGTACCTGAATATCAGAACGGTCTCGGTTATTTCGAGTCAAGAGTAAACATTCTGCACCCATCGATTTGGGTACACCCCCTGGAGTAGTATGTTTTGCTCAACACTGTTCAATGTCCTAATGCACAAAAACTTATTTTCACACTATGATAAAGCTGTCATCTGTTATGTCGACGACATTTGTTCCAAATATCTAAACCAGACTTCAATCTCTCCTCGATTCACTCGCTGCCAAAATCTTTGAATTCTGTCTAACTTAATCCATCGCTCTTTCTCTCAAAATACAACCAGTGCGCCTCTAGCTTTCAAAGTTAACAACCAAACTGTAGAAACATGTGGGCAGCACAAATACCTTGTAGTAGGTATCATCAGTGACATTGTACACGACCTACATTGTAGGTTAAAAGCCAAATCACTGAAAAAACTTACTGGTAAAAATATTAGTATAAATGTTATATACGCTAGACTATTCAACATGTTTGTTAGATCCCTAGTTGATTATCATGCCTTGCACTTAGCTTCCCCGCCTCTGTTTTGAACAAACTAGAAGTAATACAGAATTAAGCCATGAGGGTATTTCTTAGTGCCCCAAGAAGCACAAGAATCATCAACATGAGGAAAGAACTGAAGCTTCCAACCATACTAGAAACATCGAAGTTAACACGTCCTTTTCCCTGCAGGTCATGAGAGACCTTGCATCTCCAGCATTGCTTTGAGACATTATTCTGACCCGTTAGCTCACTATTATAATAGTGCACCACTTATACTATCAGCCTCACCAAGTGGGTAAATCATGCAGTACAATATGATATGGCACTACTAGCTCTGAAACATAAATATCTGCAGGCAATTCAGTCTATGGCTATAATTCAATAAACATCAACATAAATAGTCCTTAGCACAAAAATGATAACCAATCACCTTGTCAGTCCTAGAACATGCATGTGTGTGTATATATATATATATATATATATATATATATATATATATATATATATATATATATATATATATATATATATATATATATATTATTAAATATGACCGAAAAAGTAAGATTAATAATTCTAACACGAATTTTCTCAATCTTTCGTACATTTCTTTTCACTGTTGGAGGTAAATCAAAAATCAATTCTCCAAAATTCATTTTTATTTCTAGTCTGACGCGACACGAGCGCGTTTCGTAAAACTTATTACATTTTCAAAGACTTTAGTTCACAAATACACAACTGAATAGAACTTACGCATCTCCGATTTTATATCTACATTTGAGTGAGGTGGAAGGGGTGATGTGGCATTAACACAAGACAGAACAAGAGGTGGCATTAATAGGGTATTAATTTCATCAACACAAGACAGAACAAGAGGTGGTATTAATAGGGTATTAATTTCATCAACACAAGACAGAACACGAAACAATGGGTATTGAATAGAAGTGTTTGTAGAAAGCCTATTGGTCCATATTTCTTGATGCTTCTATATTGGAGCGGAGTCTAGAGGTGGGTCTAGAAAGACTGCTACCAAAATATACTAATATATATATATATATATATATATATATATATATATATATATATATATATATATATATATATATATATATATATATATATATATATATATATATATATATATATATATATTTTTTTTTTTTTTTTTTTTTTTTTGAGATATATACAAGAGTTGTTACATTCTTGTACAGCCACTAGTACGCGTAGCGTTTCGGGCAAGTCCTTAATCCTATGGTCCCTGGAATACGATCCCCTGCCGCGAAGAATCGTTTTTTCATCCAAGTACACATTTTACTGTTGCGTTAAACAGAGGCTACAGTTAAGGAATTGCGCCCAGTAAATCCTCCCCGGCCAGGATACGAACCCATGACATAGCGCTCGCGGAACGCCAGGCGAGTGTCTTACCACTACACCACGGAGACTGTGAGTATATATATCTCTGCAGGTAATCCAGCCTACGGTTGTAACTCTATACTTCAGTATAAATACTCTTTGGCACAAAAATGGTAATCAATCGCCCACCTTTCATTGAGTCTTGCACACTAATGACAACCAAACACTCTACCAACTCTCTACAAGTAGTCAATAAGAACTTCTTTTCCACATCTGGAAGTTCACTATCCCTGACATCTTCAGGTTTTCCTAGAATCGTCTACCAGGGTCTTCCACAGCTCTCCCGGCTGCTACACCATGAATTCTTCCTTGAGCAACAATGGTGCTTCACCACTGGCATCACAGAAGCATGATAAACTTCATTCCACTGCTCCACTTCTCACAGCTTAAGGTCCTGTTCCTCACTGTATGGCTGCTCTTCCACAGAGCTCAGTACCTTCCACAACCTTGGAGTCTCATCAACTACCCCTTCTCTGCTGGCTTCAAAGTTTTCAGCAACTCCTTCCCCAGACAAACCTGCAACCCATCGACACGCCAATAGAAATGTTCCTCTATAAACACACAACTGAAATGAATCACGCACAATTAATGTTTCACTTGACATCTCTCTGCTTTAAATATGAAGTGAGGTGACTTCCCCTCGTTTGGGCTGGTCCATTTTCTGCCCTTCCTGGGAGCCCTCCGCTTCCCGGGGCGGCCATCTCACTCGGTTGCCCATCAGTGGTCGGAGTGGACGGACGTCACTCCGCCCTTCAGGACGTTCCTCCATCTTTACTCTCTTATTTAGGCATTCTGCCTTGTCAAAACATGCCTAACATAACAGACACTTGCTACGATCGCTGGGCACACGATCAAATATAGGCAATTACTATTAACTAGCTTAAAATGAGCTTACTACAAAGTTAGATGTACAGGGGCGCTTGCTGGCCGCGGCATCAGACGTTGACGCGCTCCTCAGCCCACAAAATCGCTATTTAAACTCTTCTACTGGGCTTCTTTCCTGACTCGAGCACTAAGTCGTCCTCAGGCTTCATACAAGAATGCCTGACCAATTCTCCTCTTGGCGGAGCAGTAACAAGAGATTCTTCCTTTACCAGGAGCTCATACACTGCATCTTGCTCCAACAACATCAGCTACTCGAGTAAGGTAAAGACCCCTGCCTTGAGCCTCCTACCTTCCTCACAAACTCTCGACATTTCATGTAAAGTCCTTCATTTCTATTCTTGATCACTGCCCATACTCTAAAACTGTCTGTCAAATTTACCCAATTGTTTTACGTATATATCTTCATGTCTATATTTCTTCTACCTCTTATTTAGGTCAGGTCTTGCAGAATAATTCTCAAGGGAGACTCGTTTCTCAGCTACCTGGGATCATAGCAGCAGGCACGCAGCACTGGTTCCGGAAAATCCAATGGAACCCCGTGTACACTCGCATAATGTACCCCGTGTACATTGGTGTGTACCGGCGGTACACACCAATCCGAGATTGTAACAGTTCCAGCAGAATCCGGTAGCTGAAAAGAACGGCCATCATATGTATGTGTGAACCGCTGGTACGCAGTTGACGAGACAAATTTCACTATCACACGGTGATTCGACATCTTCTCTAGTCCCTGAAGATCCTGAACGTCCACCACAAGGACGTCGAGGAAAACCACCTGAACAACCGCCCAAGCTGCAGGCGCAGAAAACTCCAGCCCTGCAGAGTCTATGCCCTGGATAGGGGTACCAAACGACGCCATAACCCCAGCTGCCTCACCGGCCAGCCGTCGCACCACACCACCGAGACCGACCCTTACTCACGCAGCACTAGACAACTGAAGTGCGCAATCGCTGTGACTGCCTTCCCTGCCGGCTAGGCAGCGAATCCTTCCTTCCATCCTGGCAGATAGTATTTTTTGACCAAAACATTTTTATGATATACCATTTAATTAAACTGCCCTCTTACTTACTATATGTGTTTTTGGCAATTCCAAATGTTTTTGGGATTCAAAATATTTTCTTTGGCACATATTTTAGCATTTTTAATATGAGGTTTTCTTTATGAAGCAACATAAGTAATTTATCTTTTCAATTTTAGGTTTTTGGTTCCAAACTTCCTTAGAAACAAAGTACTTATTTAAATTTGGTGATAGTACATAATTTCCTTATCCATGTAATGCTCTCCTCAGATTTTGAGGAGTGGACATTTGGAGCGTTGAAACATTGCTACCTTTTTCAATTAACGGCGGCAGTTTTTTTGGTTTCCAGTCAACAGTTGGTTTAACGATGGGGTTTAATGACTCAATTATTAGTCTATTACTTATCCATTTTGACTTTTGAGTGAGGTACACACACACACAATTCCATAGAGAAGATTTCAAACATTAAAATAATCTTTGATCTTTGGGTAAAAGTAACAAATGAGATTGTTGATTCATCTTTCAAACTGATCCTCACAATCACTTCTTACAAGTCCAGTTTTACCAAATTTCTCTTTTGGATACAATCAACCTCGATGCTTTACAATCAATATTATCAGTCAAATAGTGATGAACATGTTCCTTTAAGTGGTTACTACACAATCAAAGTGTTGCCATTGGAAAACAACACACAAGTGCATTTCTTAAAGGGATTTCCTAATCATTACCAATCATTACGTTTGAGTTAATAATACAGTCTGCGAGTTTGCTGCTTAGGTGGGAGAAAAATAAGTGTCTCGTATTCATCATCCCAGTGTAAATACATGGTCCCGAGGACTATAGGGTTGCTTGATGTTTCTTTTTTATTACATAAGAGTTCTTGTACATGCTTGTTATTAAGTAACAAGAGCCAAGATTGAAAGCCCTGTCAACATCGATGACATTAGGGTTTTCTTTTCCTGCAGCACACAAATTGGTACTTGAAATCATAGTTGTTCCTTGGAATACAATATCTCCTGCATCGTATCTCTTGTTTGCTTGCCAGAGTATTCTACAATAGCTACAAACAGCAGCTCTTTAATAAGATACTCATTCTTTTTAAACCTTTCCTGATCTTTGAGGACAGCATAATAGCGGTGCATATTGATGAGAGTATCTGGGAAGGGCTGAATTCATAAAATACAACATATTTTGTCTGTGGCGGCCCTAAGATAAAATGTTAAATTTTAAAGTTAAACTGGAGATCAGGGCAAATAGGGGAGACCTTCGACAAGCCGCCGGCTTCGTGTTCTAGTTCGAGGCCACTAGTATTAATGGCTCAAGTAAATATATACTTTAATGACAAAAATGTTAAAATATATACTATGTTTACAAATTTCTGCCAATTATAAACCTTAGTTGTAAATCAACTTAAGAGCTCTTTGTGGCTGACAATTCCCCAGCTTGGCGCCTTCTTTTGATAATTACTGGCTTGTGGGCTGACACACAGTATATAATCTGGCTATCTCGGCCATAATTCAACTTCATATCGATCCTGCATCATAATTAACATATGTATATCTTTACTGCTGTTTTGTGTATTAAAGTTACAACAATTTTATAAGTTAATTTCTTTATGTAAATGGTGATGATAAAGTGCAATTAAGGTATCATTGCAACTTGGTAGGAAATTGTTAAATCCTAAATATATATTGGTTCTTATACTTGAAATATTGTTATATATAAATGTTTGAAAACAAAGTTTATATCTGTATTTTCAATAAAGTATAAAACATTAACGTTATCAACGCATCTCTGTGAATTACATAAATTATCAGAATTGGGAAGCCTGTATTCCCCGCCTGGCTGGACACTGATGCGTAGAAAGTTTTCATGTGTCCAGACACTGGCGATGGTGTGGTATTATTTAACCATATCTTGGCATTCATTTAAGATATATTTCTTGACTACTTTCTTGTAATCACAATATTGTCTACATCTGTCTTTATTCTGACATATAAACCTTTAAGGTTAATTAGAATATATGCATATTACACAATTGATATCCCTCTCCCTGTTCAGCCCGTTGACGCCGTGAGGAGGGCTGAGTGGGCGGCTGCCGGAGTGTGATGCTCCTTGGGACACTCCTCTGTCCTTTTGTGGCCTTGTACTCCTGCTGCTGTCCTCTCGAATTGTGCTGAACTACTTTTCCTTTTCCTTCTGTTTCGTTTTTCTCCCCCCTCTTCTCTTATCTGCTTGTCGTTTCCTGCCGACCTTTTGCTTGTTTTGGTTATTATTTTGGACTTCTTCTATTTTGACGCCCGGGTGCTTGAGGAGGCATACTCTTGCACCCGTAGAACTGTAGTACCCGACGTCTCGAGCAACCTTTCGAGGGAATCCTTTTATTGTCAGTTCCCCTTTCGTCGCTGAACCCGATCTCGATGGACTGACGGTTCTTAGGTGGTGTTTGTGGGGCGTATACTCACGACGCACCCCTAGGAGGCCCCGGCATGATCGGCGATAGCTTCCTGTTGGGTGTCCTGCCTCTAATTGTGGCTCCATGGTGGGTGTGGGGGCACATTCGTGGATGAATTTTTCACTCTTCGTCTGTATGTCGTTGAATGTTTCTGTTGTACCCTCTCAGGGGCGTGGGATGGGCGACCAAGCCCTTGAGTCGGCCTGTATTGGAAGACCGGGCTCAGTAGCCCCGCTGCATTGAGCCCCGACCTTGCTCTTCCTTTGACCCTCGTGACTTCTTCCCCCAGCTCCCCTCCCACCTCTGTGGTTGGGTCGAGCCTCATGCCCCCGGTGGTGACCACTTCGTCCCCTAGTGCGGCTCAGTCTCTCGTTGTGACTACTGCTCCTTTTAACCCCTCTCTCTCTGGGGGTTCTCAACGCCGTCCGCGCCACGGCCTCACTCGCTCGATGCCTTCCCGTACTGATGAGTATCAGGCCTTGTTTGGTCCCGCTTCATGGGCCAAATACTTTGATCTCCTCCCTCTTGATTCTGCGCCTTCTGACGATTTCTCCCTCCATCGGCATCTTGTTGATTTTGTGGATGCATCTGTTACCTTCAACCCCACTCGTCTCGGTACACGTGTCGTTGCTGCTCCTCCTCAGGATGCAGCTTCCCGCTTGGCTGCCTTATCCTGCCCTGGCGAGATCCCTGTTCGGGTCTCAAAGAACGCTCGGTTGAATGCCAGTGTTGGCACTATTCTCCTCCCGCCCCATGATGCGACCGGTGTTCGGAATCTGCAGGACTGCCACGATGATATTCGGCATATCCTCGATGCCCAAGGGCCATTCTGTCCTCCAGGTAGACATCGTTTACTCATCCCCCTCGTGGTCGTCACCGTCAACCCCTTCGAGTTGTGAAGATCACCTTTGATGGTAGGACCCTTCCATCCTCTGTCATTCTTGCTGGTGCCAGGTGCTCTGTCCATGGAGTATATTCCTTCTCCTAGGCTCTGTAACAAGTGCTGGAGGTTTGGGCATGGTGCCCTCCGCTGCTCTGGGACTGTCTCTCTCTCTGTCCTTTGTGTGGTGGCGAAGGTCACTCTAAGTCGGAGTGCACTTCTCCCCAGGCTCGTTGCCTCACCTGCAGTGAGGCCCATCCTACCTTCTCCCGTGCGTGTGTCCATTACAAGCTTGAGGCAGCCGTCCTCAACTTGAAGCACAGGGAGCGTTTATCTTTTCCTGAGGCGAGACGCCAGGTTCGCCGGCTCCCGCCTTATGCTAACGTCTCTTATGCTCGCGTGTTGCGCTCTTCCTCTCCTTGTCCTTCCCACCTTCCTCAGACCCACAACCGTTTCCAGGCCTTGGACCTCTGATACGCCCACTGCCCCCTCCTTTGTTCCATTGAGTTCTGTTCCGAAGGGTCCTCCTCCTGGTCCTCTGTCTAGGATTCCCCTTCTTTCTACCCGGTCTGTCATGTCTCCTGTGTCGTCTTCCTCGTCTCCCTCCGATCCTCCTTCCCATCCTTCTCCTCCATCTATTGACTCTCCCCGCCGACTGTCAGTGCGGGATGATGTCCATCGCTCTCCTAACGGCCAGTAGTGTGTGCTCTCGTTCAGCTTCTGTTGAGACGCTAGAACCCGTTGCCCAGTACGTAGTTGCTGGGACACCGGTCTCTTTACGTCAGAAGCTGTAAACCTGGCTCCTCTCCTTCCTCTTTCACGGCGGGTAAGAAGGCTTCGCTTTCTTCCTCGGCCCCTGCTTCTGACTCTATCTCTCCTTCCCCTCCCATTTCGGTGGTTGCGCCCCCTGTTCCTGCTATGGAGGTTTCTTTGGCCCCCGCTTCCCTCTCGGTTGCTACCCTTGCTGATGTGCGCTCCCCCTCTTTCTACTCCCACACTCTTCCTGCTGCTGTCCTTGACTACTCCTTTCGGTTGCCTCCTCCTCCGGTCCCCACCTGTCCACCACTGGTCTGTTCTCCCTCTTCCTTCCCTCCGTCTTTGTTCAGTTTACCCATGCCTCCTAATCCTGACTTTGCTGACCCTGATCCCGACCCTGATCTTCTTTAACGTGCTATGTTGTTCTTTTGCTTTTGTTTCTTCCTTGTTCTCTGTTGTTGGCCTTTCTACGTCTCGACGATGTCTATTCTTCAATGGAACGTTCGGGATTATTACGCCAGTTTCCTTGAACTCCAACTTCTGATTTCGCGATTTTCGCCCCTTTGTGTCTGTCTCCAGGAGCCGATGCTTGGTGCTCGTCCTGGTCGCTTTCGTGGCTATTACTTTCTCCCCCCCCCCCCAGCCGTTGCTGGGGCTTCTAATTCTTCTGCTCTCTTGATTCGCTCTGATGTTCCCTTTGTCCCCTTAATTTTTCCTTCGCCTCTCCATTGTTCTGCTGCTCGTATGTTTGTGGGGATATGGTACACTGTTTGTTCCATTTATCTCCCCCCGAGTGTGCCACTTTTTCTTCCTGTTCTGAAAAACCTACTGGATTCCTTGCTGGAGCCTGTGCTCCTGCTGGGTGATTTCAATTGTCATTCCCTTTGGGGTAATGTTCTGATGAACATCCGGGGTCGCCTCTTGAGCCGTTTATCCTCTCTTCTTCCCTGTCTCTTCTGAATTCTGGTGAGCCCACGCATTTGGACTCTCGGACTCGCACTCTTTCCTGTCTTAATCTTTCTCATTGTTCGTCTTCTCTTTACTTAGATTTCGCGTGGCAGGTTCTTGATGACCTCCACAACAGTGACCACGTTTTCCCCATCCTTGTTACCTTTTCTCTTTTCGCCCTCCCCTCTCCTTCCCTAGGTGGCAGTTTGCGAAAGTGGACTGGACCCTCTTTACCCTCAGTGCTGCTCTCTCTAACCTCTCCCTTCTGCCTCTCCCTCGCTCTCTCCTCCTTTTTCATGACACTGTCTTCGACGCTGCCCTCCGCTCTATTCCTCGCTCTTCCTCTCGGGGTCCATGGAAGTGCATTTCCTAGTGGAATGCAGACTGTGCTCGGGTTGTCCGCTGTAAACGTGCAGCCTTTTTTCTTTTTTCTTTTTTTTTCTTTCGGAAGGCGAGTGCGGTGGCCCGTAGGGCCATCCCTTTCACATTTAGCCGTACGGCTAAATGTGAATGTTGGGTGTCTTATGTCTCCACTATTACGGCCGAAACTCCTCTGCCACTGATCTGGAAGCGTATCCGCAAGATAGCGGGTAAGTTCGTTCCCTATGTTTCACCGGTCCTTCACCTGCGTGGTACTCGTGGCGGACCCGTTGCAGGTCGCTACTGAACTGGGTTCCCACTTTTCTTCTGTTAGTTCTGGTCTTCATTTTCCCCAATCTTTCCTTATTCGTAAACCTGTCCTTGAGTCTCGTCCTTTAGATTTCTTCACTCGTCTTCGACTTCCCTATAACGATCCCTTCTCTCTCTGAACTTCGTTCTGCCCTGGCCCTCTGCGGTTCTTCGGCGGCGGGCTCCAATGGAATTCATTATGAGATGCTTCGCCATCTCCTTCCGTGCACGTCTCAGTATTTACTGAGTCTGTAATAATCGGATCTGGGAGTCGTCGTCAGTCCTTGAAGACTGGCTCGATGCTGTTGTCCTCCCTGTTCGAAAACCAGGGTCTCTGGGAACATCCCCTAAGGACTTTCACCCTATTGCCCCCACAAGTTGTGTCTGCAAACTCTTTGAACGTATGGTTAACGTTCGTCTGATGTGGTTCCTGGAACACCATCACCTCCTCTCCCCTTCTCAATTTGGTTTCCGCAAGTGCCGCAGCACGAACAGATGTCCTGGTGAACTTGGATGTCTATATTCGTACTGCTTTTGCTGCGAGGACCTCCGTTGTTGCCGTTCTTTTTGACCTGGAAAAGGCTTACGACACCACTTGGCGTTATCATATTCTATCCCAGCTTCATTCTTTTGGCCTTCGTGGTCATTTCCCCTCTCTTTCTCCGCAGCTTCCTCTCTCGTCGTTCCTTTCGGGTGCGCCTTGGTACCGCGCTCTCTGCCTCTTTTCAGCAATACGAAGGTGTGCCCCAGGGTAGTGTTCTGAGCACTACTCTTTTTCTGGTTGCCCTCAATGTCTTCTTTCCTCTCTTCCTTCAGGCGTCGTCTCCGCTCTCTATGTAAATGATCTTACCCTTTGCTGTCAGGGTGATGATTCGCCTCTCCTTCAACGCCGGCTTCAACTTGTGATTGATGCTGTGTCGTCTTGGGCCACCAATCATGGCTTCAAATTCTTTTCTACTAAGACTTGTGCCATGACTTTTACTCGGAAACGGGTCGTTCTTCGTCCCTCTTTGTCACTTTATGGTCATCCCCTTCAGTACAAAGACTCTGCCAAGCTTTTGGGGTTATTCTTTGACACTCGTTTGTCTTGGTCTCCCCATATCTCTTACCTCCATGTTGAGTGCTCTAAGGCCCTTGCCCTCCTTCGGGTATTGTCCCATACATCTTGGGGAGCGGATAGGCGCACTCTTCTTGCTTTACATTCCTTTCTCGTCCTGTCTAAGCTGGATTATAGTTGCCCGGCTTACTCGTCTGCTTCTCCTTCTACTCTTCGCCGTCTTGATGCTTTGCACCATACTGGGTTGCGCCTCAGTTCTGGTGCCTTTCGTTCGACTCCCGTCCTCAGCTCGTATGTTGACACTGGCTTCCTCTCTCTCCAGGACCGCCGTGATCGCTTCTGTCTTCGCTATCTTGCGCGGTCCTTGCAACATCCTTCCTCTCGCCTCTGTCGTGCTTTAACTTTTACCCCTCCCGCGGTTCTTGTTCCTCTTCACCCTCTCCGTCTTTCTGTCCGGTTATTTCGCTTACAGGATTCTCTTTCCGTTCGTATTTCTCATATTTCTCCTCGTGTTGTTCCTTCTTTGCCCCCGTGGAGAGTCCTCCTTCCGCAGTTTTGTACATCCTTGACCCGCATCACTAAAGCTTTTACCCTCCCTACGGTTCTAAAACGCCTTTTCCTTGAGCACTTTTCTTCTCGCTCCCGCTCCGTTTCCGTCTTCACCGATGGGTCTAAGTCTGCGGATGGTGTTGGCTACTCTGTTGTTTTTCCTGATCGCACTTAAATGTGTCGCTTAATGCATTCACTAGAACACTATATTGATGAATGTGAAACTGTAAAAGATTTTAGACCTCCTGGCCTATTGTACCACCAACTGTGTAACTATTTCATTGACTCTGGTGTTCTGGACGACATTTAACAATTTTTTTCCAAAATTTGCTTGTCCATTTTGAAGAATGAAGAACAATTTTATTTAAATTACTTCCAAGCTGCATCACTTATGAACCCATCCCTGCCCCTGTGTGGCAGTGCACAATAGAAAGTTGTTTTCACATATTCATATATTAAAACATTGATTGTAACCATGATATATATATGTGCCGGTTTAGACCTATTGTCTTGTGTATGACCATCTGTCCTGCGTGACAGTGAATACCAGCATTATCCTCACTTTAATAGGACTTAATTGAAATCCTCAGATTAGGCAAAATTGTAATTAATTTTGTCAATAAAGATGTTAATAATAACGCTTACCTCCGGAGACTAGCATCTTCACAGCGGAGCTTTATGCTATTCTCTCTGATCTTCGTCTCCTGCTTTCTCGTTGTCAGTTTTCCTTTGTAATTGTTGTCGACTCTCGTAGTGCCCTCATGGCTCTCGGGTCCTTTAATCCGGTTCATCCAGTAGTTGTCGAAATCCAGCATTGGCAGTTTCTTGTCCACAGTAAATTTAAGTCAGTTTTGAGTTTTGTTGGGTTCCCAGCCATATTGGTGTGTCTTTAAATGAGCATGCGGATGCTGCCACCAAGGAAGCTGTCCGCTCTTGTGCCATCTCTTGTAAAGGTATTCCGTATTCCGACTTTTACCCTGTTATCCATTCCTCCATCCTTACCCGTTAGCAGGCTTCTTGGCCGTCTGTTACTGGTAACAAACTACGTACTCTTAAATGTTGTTTCCTCGTGGCCATCCTCCTTCCACCGTAACCAGCGATGAGAAAGGCCCCACTCGGTGGCACATCGTATAAAATTGGGATGTACGCCTGCCAGCTGATCGAAGTAGGAAGGTAGAATTTTCTTCAAGGTTGTCAGATGCTGAGGACGACAGGAAGGCTGGTACTGTAATTTGCATTGCTGTTCGAACTCTAAGGCCCACAAGTCTTACAGACAAAGGCGGTTTCCACTGTAGTTCATCGAGAGGGAGGTTGAGGGCTTTTTCTAACATTCATACAGTAAGAGGTCATATCACCTAGCTTTTGGCTACTGTAGGATAGTGAACACCTCAAAAAGGAGGTTAACCTAATCTGGGGAGGTACAGGCATCTGGTGATGAGGTAAAATGTATCATGAGCATCAATATCCCCGATCCTCCCATCCATGCTCTTAAGGTCTGCAATATTCTTAACAAGGACCTCATCGATGGCTTTCAATCCCAGGGAGGCTCCTAGGAGTGTTCAGTTTTCAGGTTTAGTTATGTGGATATTTGGCAGAACACCCTCTATTCTCTCTAAAATGCCCTGTTTAGAACACTATATCACACTTGGTTTCGAGTGAGGCCTAAAATAGCAACAGGCTACTGGATTTTTCTGATGTCCTCCAGGAGGGAGTCTTGGGAACCAGCTAGGGTACCATCATCCAAGAACCAGATGTTAACCTCGCTCGACAGGGCTTCTGTGACTTGCTTGATGACTAAGCCAAAGGAGTCACCCTGTTTGACACTTTCTCGCAAGTCAATTTCAATTCCCCAAAAAGTAGCTCTAGAGCCATGACTGTACAAAAGGGTAGAGGGAAGGGAAATGACGATGAACCGCACAGAGTACAGCGTCCCTCTGCACCAAATTGAAGGCATTTTTGAAATCCAGCTTGATCAGGGCCTTTTCGTCTGTGATGTTAGCAATGAAAGCTTGAACTGCATAAGCTGCTGGGTCTCACCCTTGTAGAATGCCGAACCCGAGCTCTTTTGACTTTAGTATGTTGGCCGCTGCCTGGCTAGCTGTTCTCGCAGCAGTCTTTGCGATGAGACGACGGAGGGAATTGCCCACAGCAATTGGTCTGATCCCTCCATCATTTTTCTTTAGAGCACAGAGATGCTCCAAAATAGGTCTTATGGTCTCTGGTACGTTGCCAGCAAGACATGTGTTGGTGAATCTGGTTAGATCAACCAGGAGTCTGTATGCAATGTCACCCAGTGCAGGGTTGAGCATTTGTTTGATGAGGTTGGGGTTTAGTCCTGAGAACCCACCTGCTGATCCTGTTCGGACGGACAAGGCTGCTTTATGGACCACAGATTCGGACACCTAGAGAGGTTCTGATCCAGTAACCCCAACTGGTAGAATGTCATCCTTACGTGGAGCCCTGCGTAGGTGTTTGTCCCTTAGGACTTGAGCTGTTGTGGCATCTCTATAGGCGCAATAAGTCGTGACCAGCGAGGACTCAATTGCTAACAGTGTTTCTACTATTTTTTTATGACTGTTACTCTGATTTTCGATATCTCGGATACGCCACTGTTGCTTTTCGCTGCAGTAGGTGGGTGTTGCACGAGTGGGAAAGGCGCACCTGGTTGTCCTCTCTGGGAAGATCATTTATGGTTTTGATGATTTGAGGCAACTAAGGTTTTGTCTCCTTGCAGGGGTGGCTTGACATATATTGTCAAATAGTAGGAGGTTGTGCCATGCTTGGGTCGTTCCACTTAACGAGCTATTCATGCCTGTGCCAGCTCTTGGGTGGCTTAATTTTCATCAGTCAATCGGGTCGTTCCAGGAGAGTCTTAACCTCCCTCAGGAGAGCGGATAGTTTGGATGCTTCAGGGGGATGGGCTGCTTTAGTGATGTGTTGTAAGGTTCTGGCCGATGTTAATTGATTGATAAGGATTAAGCCACCGTTTTGATAGCTTCTGGTAGGTTATCTGTCGAAATGAAGCTCTGGGAGGTGTTTTGCCTGGCGGATGGTGTGGGCTGTTGACTGATGTTCTCCATGGGAGGGCGCAGAGCACCCAAACGACGGGTTCGGTTGTGGTAATAATTGTGCACATTACCGTCACTCGACCGGATGTAGCATACCCTGTCTTACACCTGACAACGGCCTTGTTTACCTGTGCTATATGGCTCATCTTGGCTTGGAAAAGCCAAGCCAAGATGGATGGAGGCTGGAGAGATGGTCAGCTGGCCACTCAGATAAGTGGATTCTGGGTATCAGCTATGACATGCGCCGTGTCTGGAAGCCTGGGGAAACAGATTGGTGTTCCGTTACCCACCAATACAATGGGAGAGTACACACCCACCAAGCAATGTATGTGTGGTGTGGTGGCAAGGTGGCCTCAAGGGTGGAGAGATGACGTGGATGGGGTGGGGCAGCAGGGAGGAGAGCGGGTACTTCCCGGCCCGCGGGTTTGGTGGGGGGGGGGGGGGGGTCAGGGTGACACTAAAAACTGGTATAGTTTCCCCATATATATATCACTGCACAATAATGTATATATCATACACTTGTAAACTGACTCAATGGACGTAGTGATGTACACAAAATATGATAGCTGTGTTACCCCAATTATCGATAACAACGTAACTTGTTCAACGAAATTTTAAAAATAGAAAAAAACACTGGTTGGAACACGAGTAACTCCCACCTCTCTCCTGACCACACAACACCCCTCACTCACCCCCACCTTCCTTCACTATGGGAGACCGGCAGGGGCCATCTTGGCCCCTCACTCCAGCCTCGATGACTTCACAATGCCGACTCGCCTATTTTGATAAGCGTTCGCAGAGATGGTACATCTTAGGCACTTTTGGCCACTCCAACACCTGCTTGGTATTTTCACGATGAATAGGGTTGAGTCTTGGTACGGTGAGGCCAAGGTGTATTTGGGTAATGGCTTAGAAAGCAGCAGCACCACTTCCACACGTATGTCCTCAATGGCGTCTATATATATTATATATATATATTTATGTATGTATATACTATATGCCTGGAGACCGTTCAGGCTTGTTCGCGCTTATGTATGTATATGAATACATATATATAATATATGTATTATCGTATATTCCCAATTTAATGAATATACCTGCCCTGACTACTGCGGTCAGCAGGCTCTGCATTGAATCTTCCTGGGTGGTTGCAAAAATGCATTGTACCTGTGTGACACTTGCCCTGATCTCATTATGAGGAATTCACAACCCGTCCTCGACCATTACATCCAGCGGTCTACCCCACAGATGCATTCATAAATGTTTACATGCTGTTCATTCAAAACGGGAATTTTCTCAAATAATTATATAAACAAATCCACAAGGACTGTGCACGAGGATTCGAACCTGCGTCCGAGAGCATCCTAGACGCTGCCTTAATCGACTGAGCTACGACATGGTAAAAAGAGTTGAAACCAAAGTTCTACTGAACTTACTGGATCCTGCAGCCTCTCCGAGGCACAAACCAGGGTTTTACACAACTCCCAATGCACTCGAGCTATGTCAATAGGCCGTTCTCCCTCTTCGCCCTTACCTCATTACACACAAATCACAATAATGTGATGCATACTATCACGGCCTGTGTCTTACTTTTGTTATCAGTAGTGATACGATTTTGTTGTCATTGACCTATCAAGAATTTGGTGGTGGTGAACCTTAAAATGTTGTCTAGGGGTAAAACATGGAGCAAGGAAAACAACCTAGTACAAAGTCACAAATTTATACGTATAAGTCACACATGAATACATTCAACAAGGCGATTTCCTCACAACATAAAATTACTATGTATTAGTCTTATAACCTCAAGTGGCTCTGGCCGCCCCACGGCTCACCGTCCCATACCTGGTACCGTGCACCCAGCCACCACCGCTATCATCCAATGACACACACATTTAAGCCTCTAGGAAACCTGGACTCTTATAAAACCTCTGCAACTTCTGTAATACTACTCTACCCAATCTTGCAACCCTGGTTATATACAAGGATAGGCTTATCTGACTGTACGGCCGGAGAAAACCCCTCAAATAGTAGGATCGGTCGGCAGCGATACATCTTCCCCTCCAGTCAAGATAGCGTCCACCTCTCTTGCATCATCGCCCCTTAATACTCTATTCTTTACATATGCCATCAAACTCATTATGGATTTTTTTTACCATATTCCCCCATGCATATTTTTTGATAGTCCATTTTTCCCTTACATAGTTAGGCTATTCTAGTTCACATTATTTCTGACAACCTCCAGCTGAGAAGGTACTACTTTACTGGGCGGAGTATTACTGGTAACTCGCAGCCTCTCTGATCTCAGCTGTGGATTTGTTCTAATAAACACTCTCAACTGAGTCGACCAACATTTTACAACCGAAACCAACCTCCACAGGAGGTAAGGTTCATAACACCCCTCCTAAGCCATGGAGAAAAAAAATGAGAAATTCATTAAGGAATTTCACTTTTTTTCATATAAAATTAACACCTCAAACAGATTTCATAATAATTGTAAAGAAACAGTAAATGATATATAATAAACACTAGATACACAAGAATATATACATCTCTGAGCAATAGTACAACCCTAAGTCACCCCAGGTTTTGGGAATCTAGAAAGTGCATCTGCTACCACATTTAATTTTCCTGGAATATGTTTGATGACCAGATTGTACTCTTGCAGCAATAAAGACCACCTAAATATTCTTTGGTTGGAATTCTTCATGCTAGCAATAAATGTTAAGGGGTTGTGGTCAGTAAACACTTCAACAGTATTGGCTGATAAATAAATGTCAAATTTTTTAACAGCTAGTAATAATTATGAAGCCTTCTTCTCCACTGTGGAGTAATTCTGTTGACATTTAGTTAAATTTTAGAATAGTAATGTATTGGATGATTAATATCCTCATCATCTTCTTGCATTAGCACAGAACCAGCACCCCAGTCCGAAGCATCTATATATAGTTTGAATGGCTTAGAGTAGTGAGGAGTAGCTAACACTGAACCAGATGACAACATTCCTTTTATTTTAGTAAATGCATCCTGACATTCCTGAGACCATCTAAACTTTTCATTTTTACATAGCAAGTTTGTCAAAGGAGCTGCAATTGCTGCAAAATTTTTACAGAACTTCCTATAATAAGCACACATTCCTAGATATCTTTGCACCTCCTTCTTGCTAGTCAACACTGGATACTCTAATATATCATTTATTTTATTTTTGAGTGGTAACACCTTCCCATTTCCCACTTCATATCCTAAGTAAGAAATACTAGCTCTAGCAAAAGTGCATTTATGTAAGTTTACAGTTAAATTAGCCTCCTTTAAGCATTTTAATAGTTTAGCCAAACCTTTCATATGGTCCTCCCAATTATTGTGAAAAA
This sequence comes from Procambarus clarkii, assembly GCF_040958095.1. Taxonomy (NCBI): domain Eukaryota; kingdom Metazoa; phylum Arthropoda; class Malacostraca; order Decapoda; family Cambaridae; genus Procambarus; species Procambarus clarkii. Next base: position 26,551,156 of record NC_091161.1, on the reverse strand, counting down.
TTACAATATCATCCAAGTAAGCTCTTCATTGTGGTATGTCTTTTAACACTAAGTTCATAAGACGCTGGAAAGTTGCTGGGGCATTTTTCAGCCCAAAAGGCAGTACAGTGAATTCATACAACACATCTGCAGTTATAAATTCACTCATCTCCCGAGCTCTTGGTGTTAAAGGAATTTGCAAGTACCCTTTTGACAAATCTAGTTTGGTTACAAACTTGGCTTTACCAACACTGTCTATGCAATCATCTAATCTAGGTATTGGAAACTTATCATCAACAGTCATTACATTTAGCTTACGGTAGTCAATGACCAACCTGTGAGTTCCATCCTTTTTGGAACCAAAATACAAGGACTACTCCAACTGCTGCTGCTAGGTCTCACCAATCCATGTTTCAGCATGTAGTCGACTTCTTTCCGGATGTGATTCAACTTGGTAGGGTTGACTCTATATGGGTGTGACTTGACTGGTTGGTTGTCTGTCACCTCGATGTTGTGGTGAATAACTGTAGTCTGGGTGGGAATATCGCCGATGATGTCTGCATGAGAAGTCAGCAACTGCTCAAGTTCCTGCTTCTGCTCTGACAACAAATGTTCCACCATTTTCTGGACATTAGCCAACCACTCCCCATTGCTAAAATAAGGTACATGAGCATTAGATACACTATTAAAATCACATTCCCCATTATTCTCATCTACATGGGCTACACTAAGCACCTGGTTGGTATTGGTAGTTTCCTTCTGTGTTAGTTTCATCGTATTCACATGCACTACCATTTCCTTTCTCTTGAGATCAGGTGTTTGGATTACATAATTGGTGGGACTGAGTTTCTTTATCACTGTATAAGGACCTTGGAACCTATGCAACAATGTTGATCCCTGTCGTGCCATTAGTACCACCACTTTATCACCTGCCTCAAAATGTCGTTGCTTTGTCTTTTTATCGTACTGTGCCTTCATTTTTCCTTGAGCTTCTTTAAGATGAATTAAGGCTTTAGCCCTGTTTTTATTTAACTTATCTTGTAAGTCATGAATATAGTTTACCTGCACAACACTTTAGATTTCCGACCACCTTATCTCTTAATATGGTTAGGGGACTTCTCACTTCATGGCCAAAAACTAATGAGTTGGATGAACACCCCAGGGACCCCTGATAAGTATCCCTCAGTGCCATGATCATCAGTGGAAGACCATCATCCCAGTCTCTGCCAGTTTCCATGCAACTGGTTCTCAGCATTTGCTTAAGGGTTTGGTGCATCCTTTCCAAAGCACCTTGGCTCTCAGGATAGTAAGTAGTGGATGTCTTATGGAGGATGTCAAACTCCCCACAAAACTGCTGAAAACATTTGGAAGTGAAATTAGCCCCATTGTCTGTTTGTGTTACTTTTGGTAAACCAAAAATAGTATAAAATTTCATTATGTGCCTTACTACAACTTTCGTTGTAGTAAGGCGCATAGCATTTAGCATTTCTCACAGGGAATGCCTCAGGAAAGCGTGTTGGCTGACACATCATGGTGATGATATACATATTACCACTCTTGGTTCTAGGCAATGGGCCTACTACATCAATAATAATATGGGTAAAGGGTTCCTCGGCTACCACAATTGGCTGTAAAGGAGCTTTTGGTATTACCTGGTTTGGTTTGTCAGTTTTTATACATACTGGACATTCATTACAATACTGGATGACATCTTTCTTTAATCCAGGCCAGGTAAAGTACTTGCTTATTTTATTATATGTTTTTGCAATACCCTGATGACCGCCTATTGGTGAATCATGGGCTACACTTAGCACTTTTTCTCTATACCCCCTCAGTAGGACCACTTGATTAACTACCTCCCAAGTGTATGACACAGGTGAGCTCCTAGGTCTCCACTTCCGCATCAACACCTCTTTAGTGTAGTAATTAGTCATAGTCTCCGATTCTGCTTCTAGTTCAGTTACTGCCTTATTATGCAAGTCAGTCAACGTATGATCAGTTCTTTGCTGATAAATGAAATTTGATTTTGATCTCAAGTCTGAAGAGCCAGCTGTGGTAACTGGACTACACTCTCCCCTACCCCTTTTCCAAGGTGGTTTGGTGTAGGTGCTCCCCTTCCTTGGTCCCATCTGTTTCTTCCTACTTGGCCATAAAAGTGTCACAAAGATCCACTTCACTATTTGATTTGTTAACCTCTAATTTTGTCTCCTGACTTACATTATTGGGAGTTTGTGATATTTGAGACTCTGATTTTGACTGGGTCACGGCACATGTGTTGGGAAGAAAGCTTACTCTCTATTTATTGATTGATGTTTAATTAATTGATTAATTTAAATTAATCGAAGGACCACCCTATTTTTACTGAAAAGGGAAACAAATAAAAGAATAATAGATAATGACTGAAATACCAGTGCCTATGGATAATGGAACTATTAAGAGTTATATATTAAAACTTAATGGACTGTATATTAAATTAATGTTCGAGAATAAACTTTCCGTCCATCACAAAATGGGGGGTTAATACCAGAAGTAAAATACTCCCAGTACGCTTCATCGAGGCTGGTTCTTCCTCGAATAAAATTAGTAATTCCTACTAAGTTATATACAAATAAACATTAAATAAATTGGTTAGTGACAAGAATATTATATGATGGTTTAACAAGAAATCATTCTCATTTAAATTTAATGAAATTGTACTAGATGTCTCAAATCATATAAAAGAAATATTCCTGACTTGTAATTAATTATTAACGACACTTAATGAAAGAAAATAACTGAAAAAAGGATTCAGGTGCTTGGCTGTGATAGTGAACGGAGAGGTAGAGATGTGATGGCGTCGTCTGGTACTTGCTGCAACTCGTGTGCCCGAGCGTGGCGTGGGAGAGTGAGAGGACCACAGCCGCTTTCAACACAAGCTGAAATTCCAATTAAATGTACTAATTGTTTACACCAAATATCCTGTGTCATCACTATTCAATAGAAAGAATAGAATTAATTCCTTGTGGACGTACTTGTTGTTTGGGAAGGTCATGTGGTGACGATGGACAGTGCACAGTAAAAAATTATAGAGAGATCTCATAATATAAATAGTACTAAAGCACTTAACCTGCTGGTTGTCCACCGAAGCCATTCTTAGAATGCTACTGGAGCAATTGCACGCTCCTAGGCCGATTAACTGCAAGGGCCTATCGTAGAATTGATGGAAATTCGACTCTCCCTGGACGCTCATTGTACCTTGATGGTGTCACTAGTCAGCTCTCCAGTGGAAGTGGCGTCTCCACACCTCCTTCCCTCAACCCTCCTCACGCATTCGCAATAGAATTTAGTAACGTACAGAAGATTATTTTCGCGTAGTAACTTTACGTAGGGAGCCGGTCGGCCGAGCGGACAGCACACTGGACTTGTGATCCTGTGGTCCCAGGATCGATCCCGAGCGCCGGCGAGAAACAATGGGCAGAGTTTCTTTTACCCTATGCCCCTGTTACCTAGCAGTAAAATAGATACCTGGGTGTTAGTTAGCTGTCACGGGCTGCTTCCTGGGGGTGGAGGCCTGGTCGAGGACCGGACCGCGTGGACACTAAAAGCCCCGAAATCATCTCAAGATAACCTCAAGATAACGTAATGCGTTAATGAGAACAGGGTTGCAATTGTAGGGAATTAAATATCTATATTCTCGTTAAAAGGTGTTAATCGAGAAATGGAGAGCATTTCTATTTCCTCCATAGCATTCGTATGTAACAGATAAAACTGTTATTTAGTTATAAACTCTCGTTTGTTGGATCATTAGGAGTTATATTATCCATTGTTAATTATTATACGGAATACTGATAAAATTAGAGAACCATATTCAATTCTCTAACATATTGGTAATAAATATGTTTAGACAGACATTATCTGACGCAATCCTACCTCTTGATGTAGTGAGAATTTCAGTAATAAATGCTCAGATAAAGAAATTTATTTATGTTAGCACTACAGTTAGTAGAGTTAATAGTTACTGTACTTAGCATACAATAGTGATGTATTATGATACAAAAGTAATGTATCAGTGTTAGATATTATCAACAGGAGGGGGAAGAAAACAGTTATTATGTTATTCTTCCCTTTTTGGCTCTAATATGTGGAGTGGGAGGAGAAACAAAAGATAGTGTTCCTCCCAGAAACGAAGTCCGTGTCCTGCTCACTCGTAATGGAAAATCAGGGGAAACTTCATGCCTTAACTGGACGAAAGAGATATTTTTTGCCCCTTCAGAATTCCCCCCCTGGTTAGAGGAGAGGGAATAATGTTGTAGGATGCAAAAGTGGGTACAGCCAACTGTTTCGTAGGACCTTAGTCAGTTACTCTTCAGCCCTAGTGATGCGGAATTTGAGGAATTCATTGTACATTAAAGAGCTGCCTTTCTTCATCACTAATCTCCTTGGGCAAATTTCGAAAATTAAAATAAATTTAAAAATGGGATTAAATATACAATCATGGAAATTGTACTTATTGAGGGAAGATGAAGGATGGCTCGGTGATATCATTTGAATATTTGGGGATTAGATGCAACTGTGTCGGTCGCATTTTGGCATAATGGAACCCTGCTGTTTTAATCTTCTTTGGTGAAGTAGGAGGAGATGGAAGGGAGCCATTTATTCGCCATGGTAGTATGCCTAGCACCACACGTGGCTGAAATTGAATGAAAATTCAGTATGCCAATATATGTGCACCCATATTGTTCACGTGGAAAAAACTATGCCAATGACCGTGCGTCGGGAAGAGCAAATTGCTCGGACTGAAGCGAAGTATCACAGAGGTAACGGAAAACGTCCCGGATGGAAAAGAAGTGTCGCCTATGAAACTAAAAATACTGATGTCAATGACCGAACGTCGGGGAAAAAATTAAGACACCCCCTGTTCAATGACTGACCCCCCCCCCCCTTTGTCATTGTCATAACTCCCACTACTGATGACATACTAAGGAAGAATTTTAATTTGCTGAAAGTGTAGATAAATGATTGGATATCATCATGAGCCACCAGTATACAGGGCTGCAATAGTGAATCTTAATTGCCCACAAACTACAAGGCGGAGAAAAACCTAACCTAACCGGCCCTTATTTGCAGTGCATTAAAGGAGTGGGAGGGGGGGGGAGGCGGGGGAGAGAGAGAAGAGGGGGTTTATTATAAACTGGTGTACATGAATGAAACTTGAACATGGATCTAGTTTGAACGGATCAGTGCGAACATTATATATATATATATATATATATATATATATATATATATATATATATATTATTAAATATGACCGAAAAAGTAAGATTAATAATTCTAACACGAATTTTCTCAATCTTTCGTACATTACGCTTCACCGTTGGAGGTAAATCAAAAATCACTTCTCCAAAATTCATTTTTATTTCTAGTCTGACGCGACACGGGCGCGTTTCGTAAAACTTATTACATTTTCAAAGACTTCACAAATACACAACTGATTAGAACTTGCGTTTCTCTGATTTTATATCTACATTTGAGTGAGGTGGGAGGGGTGATGTGGCATTAACACAAGACAGAACAATAGGGGATATTAATAGGGTATTAAAAGTATCAACACAAGACAGAACAGAAACAATGGGTATTGAATAGAAGTGTTTGTAGAAAGCCTATTGGTCCATATTTCTTGATGCTTCTATATTAGAGTGGAGTCTTGAGGTGGGTAGAATATAGTTGTGCAATAATTGGCTGTTGATTGCTGGTGTTGACTTCTTGATGTGTAGTGCCTCGCAAACGTCAAGCCGCCTACTATCGCTGTATCTATCGATGATTTCTGTGTTGTTTACTAGGATTTCTAAATCCTAGTAATCCTAGTAAACAACACAGAAATCATCGATAGATACAGCGATAGCAGGCGGCTTGACGTTTGCGAGGCACTACACATCAAGAAGTCAACACCAGCAATCAACAGCCAATTATTGCACAACTATATTCTACCCACCTCAAGACTCCGCTCCAATATAGAAGCATCAAGAAATATGGACCAATAGGCTTTCTACAAACACTTCTATTCAATACCCATTGTTTCTGTTCTGTCTTGTGTTGATACTTTTAATACCCTATTAATATCCCCTATTGTTCTGTCTTGTGTTAATGCCACATCACCCCTCCCACCTCACTCAAATGTAGATATTAAATCAGAGAAACGCAAGTTCTAATCAGTTGTGTATTTGTGAAGTCTTTGAAAATGTAATAAGTTTTACGAAACGCGCCCGTGTCGCGTCAGACTAGAAATAAAAATGAATTTTGGAGAAGTGATTTTTGATTTACCTCCAACGGTGAAGCGTAATGTACGAAAGATTGAGAAAATTCGTGTTAGAATTATTAATCTTACTTTTTCGGTCATATTTAATAATATATGTCTACAGGAAAGACTGCTACCAAAATATACTAATATATATATATATATATATATATATATATATGACAATGTCAGACCACGGAGGAAAAATGAAACAGGAAATTTCCTTAAGTACTTTCGTATATTAAATACATCTTCAGAAGGTCCTTCTGAAGATGTATTTAATATACGAAAGTACTTAAGGAAATTTCCTGTTTCATTTTTCCTCCGTGGTCTGACATTGTCTCATTCTTAATCACGTGTTTATTTTCGTGATATACACACACACACATTATATATATATATATATATATATATATATATATATATATATATTGTGACGGTAACGCGTTGGTGTTCGGCTGTTTAAGGCTAGGGGTATGGCCTCGTCACATAGTTATAAAAAAAATAGAAAAAACTGGAACTTCGTCTGTGGTAAGGTAAGGAGAAGACACACAAAACACAAGTAAACTTTAACAATGAAATTTTAATTACGTTAAATAAATTAAAACATGAAAAAATGGACAAACAAATTTGTATAATAAAATCAATCAATCAAAATAGTAAGAATAATTAAATGACACAATGAAAAGTTACGTTAAGACAAAATAACAAGAAGTGCAACACAAAAATAAAGGGAAGGTGCTGGAATATTGGCTTAAAGCTACCACCTCTCTCAGTACACGCTAACGTCTAGCCGGGAGGAGTGGTAACCACGAAAGCACAGAATATTCTGAGGTCTGAGGTCGTGGCGACCCCAGACATCAAGTAGTATGGGGGGGGGGCGAGTGCAGGTGCAGCCAGACCGGCGACCAATCAGCGGAGCCGGTAGCGATCAACAGGTAGTTTGGCGGTTTGAGTCTGAACAGGTGTCTCTGGCTGCAACGTTTTGCGCTCTGGCAAACCTTGCTGGTGTTGTTGTCGTTGTTGGACATTTCTTCCATAGTAGTATTATATAATTTCAACGACGTAATTATGGAGGGAAGAGCAGGCTCAATCTCTTGAAGGAGATTATCGTCACAACTCTCCCCCGAAGCCTGCGGTTCTGGAAGAAGTACGTCGTTATGTGGTGGAGTAATGGATGGAGTCGCTTCTACTTCATAAACTCTGGAGAGATCATGGGCTAAGATGTTGTCAGACTCTTGGTATAGCGTGTCTCCAGGTTGAATTTCTGCAGGTAGCAAGCTCATAGTAGAAGACGTTGAGATGGGAAGTGGGCGTGCTGCAGGTGGTGTAGGGTGGTGTGGTCCGTATTGATGGTGGACCGAGCACTTTTCAGGTGTGGAGTGAAGTGCTGAAGCTTCAGGATGAGGAAGAGTAGCTCCTTGCCAATTGTTCCGTAGTTCCTTGTAGCAGTAGTTGCTGACAGGTGTATTCTTCTCGCCTCGTTGCTGCATCACGACATCACCAACGTCGGTACCATTGGCGTCGACATGGAGGATGAAGGGCTTATCTGACGAGGTGAGAGTGGAATTAGAAGAGGGCAAAGGAGCACGATTATTATCCTGAAAGCATTTGGGAAGATCATTAAGGATTTTGGAATTAGAAAGCGCTGACTCCTTGTCAGTGCTTTCGGGAGGAGAAGCTGGGATGGTCTCACTGTGAATGTAGGGTTCTGTGAAGGTAGAACAATTAGTCAGGACAGTGGGAGGAGTACCATTATATTGCTTCAGGAGGTTGACGTGGCACAGCTGGGTCTTCCGCCGCCTATCTGGAGTCTCTATTACGTAGTTGTTATTATTCCTGCACTCTTTGACGCAGTAGGGTCCTGAAAACCTGTTTTGTAAAGGTGAACCTGGGATAGGGAAATAGGCAAGGACGAAGTCTCCCGGCTTGAATTTTCTTACTTTGCTGGTCTGGTCGTAATGAGTCTTCATTCTCACCTGGGCTTTCAATAGATTATCATGGGCAAAACGGTGGACTCTCTCTAGAATGTGTTGAAGGTTTTGAAGAAACTGGGGCACATTCTGATGCTCACTGAAGGTGGCATCTCTGAGAGAGTCTTTGAAAGCCTTCAGGGGAGTACGGCACTTACGGCCGTAGAGCATCTCATAAGGAGATACTCCTAGGGACTCATTGGGGAGACTTCTGAAAATACACATTATAAGGTCAATCTGCTTATCCCAATCCTTCGAGGTTTCACTACAAAACTTTTTCAAGAGTGCTTTGATGGTCTGATGACTACGTTCAAGAGAACCCTGTGAAGCAGGATGATAGGGGCTGGACAATACCTGTTTGATGTTGAACTCCTCCAGTGTCCTTTTGAAGAGATCACTGGTGAAGTTGGTACCACAGTCACTTTGAATCTCCCTGGGAAATCCGTATTGAGTGAAGATCTTCAATAGATGTTTTATAACCGTAGCAGCCGTGATGTTCTTCACTGGAACTGCTATGGGAAATCTGGTGGTAGGACACAGGATGGTTAGGATGTAGGCGTTACCGGAACTGGTCCGAGGTAAAGGACCAACACAGTCTATTATGAGTCTGTGGAAAGGTTCCGCAGGCACCTGTATGGGAATCAGTGGTGCTCTGGGAATGGAGACGTTCGGTTTGCCTGCCATCTGACATGTATGACACTGTTTTACGTACTGTTTGACGTTATTTACCATACCTGGCCAGTAGTAGTCTTGACGAATCCCATGGTAAGTCTTGTTGAAGCCGTAGTGGGAGAATGCTCCGTGGGCCAGGTGTAGAATAGTGGGCCGCAGGCTGGTGGGAATCACAAGTTGTTCGATGTTGGCCCAATCGTCCTCCTCCTTCAGTTTACTGGGTCTATATCTGCGGTAGAGCAAGTTGTTCTCTAGGAAGAACCCAGGAATACTGTCGGGTTGAGTCTCAGCCTGGAAAAATAATGGTGTTAAAGTAAGATCTTCTCTCTGCAACTTACGGAACTCCAATTTGGTCAGATGCGGGGGTAGTTTCTGAGGGTCTTGAGGGACAGCGGTAGCAGTAGAGTCAGCTGGCTGTGGACGTGCGGCTTGTGCACGGGTGGTCACGAGAACCGGAGGAGAAACTTCATCACTCTCTTGAACCTCTGCTGGAACATACTCTAGAATAGGGTTTATTGGCACAGAGTTACACACCTGGGGTTTGTCCATGACGATCAGGTTGGTCGGTTGCAGGTCTTCTGCCAAGTCGTTGCCTAGGAGAAGTTGCACTCCAGGCATGGGAAAAGGCTTTTCCCTGACGGCGACTTGGACTTCCCCGTTCACGTAGGGACAATCCAGGTGGACTCTGGCGAGAGGGTATGGAGTGGTAGCAGTGAGGTCAGTGATGAAGACTGTTTCTCCGGTGTAGACGATGTTGGGCACAGCCGACTTCAAGATGATCGATTGTAGAGCCGCTGTGTTCCTCAAGATCTTTAATTTGAAACGTCCCTCCGGATTTGAACCGTTGGCAGAGACAGTTCCAGTATACAGGTGGTTACTGAAAAGAGAAAGATCATTAACATCAACACCAACATTCATCACAGGCTTACCGGACTTAGGAGGAGTTGGTTTGGGTCTTTGTTGGTCAGTGGTTCCCTTGTATTGAGACTTACCACACTTGTCTATGGTATGTCCATAGAGTCTACAATACTTGCAGTACAGTTGTGAACCAGCTTGATCGGGGCTCACCTTCTCGTAACTGTACCACGACTTCTTACTGGAGGATGGTTCGGGTGTCAGCCGGTGGATGAGGCTGTAAGTGTCAGCCGACTTAGCACACTTCAGGTAGTCGGTTTCTTCTTTATCTGCTAAGTAGAGGCGGACAGGAGGTGGCACACGTCTCAAGAATTCTTCAACAAGCATCAGGTTGACGAGTTCTGTAAAAGTAGAGACATGTGCTGCTTCCAGCCATTTCATGAAATACCTCCATTTCGTGTTAGCAAACTCGAGGAAGGTAGTGGTACTTGCCTTCAGGTGGTCACGGAATTTCCTTCTATAACTTTCAGTAGAGAGGAGGTAGGCGTCTAACACTGCTTGTTTCAGAGTGTGATAGTCATTCTCAGACGCCAAAGTACTGAGTGTGACTGCAGCTCTACCTGTAAGATGGACTCTGAGAAGTGTGGCCCATTGGTCGACAGGCCAACTGAGTTGATTAGCAAGGGTTTCAAAGGTGGTAAAGAACACATCAAGTTCTGCTTCTACAAAGGATGGCATTAACTTACTTGCATGTGATATATTAAAACTGACGGGAAGATTGGCAGTAGCTTGCTGGCGTTGAGTGAAGTGTGAAGTTTCCAAGGCGATTTCGCGTTGACGACACTCTAGAGCCAGAGTCGCTTGTTGCTTGTCATGCTCGCGTTGCATCTCCAACTCGCGTTCTTTGGTTTCAAGCTGTACTCGTTCACGTTCCTGGAGTAGTGCAACCTCCCGTTCCTGGAGGGCGAGTCCACGTTCGTGTTCTTCTCTCCTCAAAGCAGCTTCGCGTTCTCTGAGGGTGATTTCTCGTTCTTGTTCTTCCCTTCGTATGGCAGCTGCTTCCCTTTGCTGTTCGCGGGCTTCCCTTTGCTGCTCACTGTTACGGCCCTCTCGGGACGCAACGGGGTTCTTACTCTGATGTTGTTAGAGGAAGATATAAGTATCCGGCCCCAAGCCAGTAGAGGCTATCAAGGGATGCGATCCGTGACGCAAGTAACTTAAAGGGAGTAGGGAAAGAAAGGTAAGAACTTAATATAATATAATATAACCATCACCATTTAAATATATAAAATAATAGAGTACACAAGGGGGAGGGGTATTAACACTTTACAAAGGGGATCAACACTGTAGTCTTCTGCTGGAGACTATGGATCCTTGAAGCTAGGTGCTGAGTCCGCGGTGCTTTCTTCGTGGCCTCAAGACGTGTCCTCTGAGAACGCCGAGTCTACCCTGGCCACAGGTCAGCCAAAACACAGGTCCACTGGGGGCACCGTCGTGGAGGCCGTCAACCACACGTCCAGCAGGTCTGCTGGCAGGTACTGAGCCACCAAGGCTGGTACGGCCACTCCACGAACGATAAAAGGGGTACGCCCTAGACAGGAGTCTCGTGTGATATCACCAATCACCCTCCTGTCCTCAATACCCCAGTGGATTATCGTCTCCGACCGTCGGTCCCGGGTAAATCCTTCCACTGCCACTCCACTGGCAGGCTTAACACACCACAGTGTTCTTCCGGGGGGGACGACGTCACAACAGCTGCAGCAAACTTCACTGTATGGAGACTGGCTGCCTCGGGTAGACTGACTCCACCTTCAACACAGTGGTCCCAGGTCGGCTCTGTAAGCAGACACGTCATCAATAACTGGGACACTAATACACCACACTCACAGGCTCAGATACTAACACCTGACGTATCCAGTCCATAGATGGCGCTGTCGTCGGAGCACCACCTCACCAGAGGTCAGGAGCGGCGGTGTTGAGCGCTGAACCAGACTGGAAACTGGTCCTCGAGGCCAGTACACGCTGTCCTCACTAGGTGTCGTCGTCCGTTTGGCGGGGGTTTCGGGAGCTGACCCACAGATGGCGTGTTTGTCACTGCTCCAGGCTCGGACGCTGAATCCGGGTCCGTAACACCTCCCCACCAAAAAGAATTTGGTTTGGGGTTCTATAAAAAACACAAACCAAATTAGCAGGGCGACACAACTCCAAATGGACTTACTTATACTATGAACTGGAGAGATGAGGCTGTCTTGTCCACAGAACTTTTCTACTGAGAAACCCTGGCCCAAAGGGAGCTTGAAAATGGAAGGCAATGATCTGCCTGACGTAATCTTCCACGTCTCCACGGCGATGTCAAGCAGGGGCGTCATCTCACATCTCTCGAGTACGGATTGGTTTCGACACGATCTGGGGTGACTCGACACTTTCCTATGTCGTGGCACCGATGATGGCTGACCACAGACGGCATTTCTGGTGCCAGTCCGATGGTCCTTCAGGGAGACAGGAACCTGGAATACAGGGGTCTGATAATTCAGAGTGATAGCGACCGCGAGTAAAACAGTACTTACAGCATACTCTACTAGGTTCACACCTAGTCCCAACAGGGCTGCTTTCACACCGAAGATGGCATTCACTCTGCCACCGTCAGGTCGACCAACGTTCCGCATAACGCTGTGTTGAGGCTCAGCAATCACACGGGGGGGTGTCAACCTGCCGGAAACAGTCACTCATTTTATCATCTGTAGTACCTCCTGTATCTACTATCAGCTTCCAGGTCCCTTCTTCAACTGCAACACTTGCAGAGCAAATCTCTAATCCCAGGGACCTCTTCTCGATGTTCACGGGAGCCATCATCCTTCGGGTCGTCCACTGATCCTTACTGAGAACACAGAGAGCACATAGGAGAACAAAACAAAATACCGATAGGAAACATTTGGTAAGTCGAGGGATAAGTTTCCTGAGCTTGTCATGTCCATAGCCGGCACCATCCACTAGCCTGGCTTGGACCAAAGAGGGCACTAGACCTTTAGAACATGCCTCACATACCTCTGACGTCTGGGGAATCTCTGGCTGGTCCACTACACGCTGTAACTTGCCATATCGCAAGCACACCTCAGCCTTCGCTCCAGACTCGTTGGTATCCGTGGGTGTCTGCACACAAGGCCTCTCTTCTTGCTCAGGTACCTCTGCCTTCTTAACTTCATGTTCCTCGTCGAGAGAATCAGGAGACACTGCTAGAATATCTTCGATCTGCGGGTGAGAGGACAAATTAGACATGTTCAAATCCGGGTCTGTCTTTACCTGGACATTACCACGGCCCGTCGTTACCTCAGACTTTGCTGTTTCGGCTGACTCATCCGCGACCTTGGGAAGATTGTTGCTCCAATCTGTCACCAAGTCGTTGGCTAGTACCACGCCAATCCCAGCCACAGGGAGGGTATCGACTACTGCCAACGCACATGTGCCGCTGAAATAAGGCGAATCAAGATGTACTGGCACTAAGGGGGCGATGTACTGCGTCCTAGGAAACCCAACCAGGATCACCTCTGGTCTCCCATCCACACTTACTCCCTCGGGTAACGAGCTCTTCACGATCAGGGACTGGGCTGCTCCACTATCTCTGAGCACTACAATTGATCTACCAGTATGATCACTCGTTACATACCCGGTTGAAGTGTGAGGGGCCAACAAACTTGGTCCTTCCTGCGTCGTCGTAGACTGGTTTCCTACTGGTGGTGTGACACAGCTCATCAACATCACCTCCCTTCGTGCTCCGCCACCTCTTCTGCCTCGGCACATAGCAGCTACATGCCCTTTCTGCCCACAGGTCCAACACACCACATTCCTCCTCGGACTCCGGTGTTTCGGACTACTAGGACTAGTCCTTCGAGGGCTACTTGGGGGCGTCTTCTTAGCACTTTGTGGGACGGGTCTTTCCTCTTCGTCATGAGGTCTGTCAAACCGGCGCTGGTAATTCCTTGGGACGTACTTAGCAGACGGCCTATGAGTCAGGATGTACTCTTCAGCCATGGTGGCTGCTGCACTCAAGGTCTCTACCTGCTGCTCTTCTAAGTATGTCTTGAGGTCTCCTGACAAACAATCCTTGAAGTCTTCGAGCAGAATCAGCTGTTCGAGGTCTTCCTTGGTCTCCACCTTCCGAGAGGCACACCATTCTTGAAAAAGTCGCTCCTTGATGGTGGCGAATTCGGTGAAAGTGTGCTCTGAGGTCTTCTTCAGGTTTCTGAACTTTTGCCTATATGCCTCAGGTACCAATTGGTACGCCATGAGCACCACTTTCTTCACCATATCGTAATCGCTGGAGTCGTCAAGGGATAACGTAGAGTAGGCGATTTGGGCCTTCCCAGTCAAAACTGACTGTATCATGATGGCCCAATTCTCCCTTGGCCACTCCAAAGAGGCAGCGACTTTCTCGAAGGCTGCGAAGAACTTCGAAACCTCTCTCTCGTTGAATTTGGGGACCATTTTGATATTCCTTACCGGATCGAAACCGCTTATTCCAGTTTGTCTCTGTCCAGCGCCTAGTCGTAATACTTCTAGTTCATGTTGTCTCTGTCTTTCTTTTTCTTCTCTTTCTCGTTCTTCTCTTCTTTCTTCTCTTTCTCTCTCTTCTCTCTCTCGTTTCTCTTCTCTTTCTAATTCTAAACGCCTCATCGCCAATTCCTTTTCTTTCATCTCCATTTCTTTATCTTTTAATTCTCGTTCTAATTCTAACTTCTTCCACTCTATCTCGCGATTGATCTCTAGGGCACGCATTTTGACTGTTAGGAAGCTGATATTAAGCTCACCTGCATCACTGTCAATGTCACTGCCCTTATCTTCCTTTTCTGTGGAAGCTATTTCCTCACCTTCCCTTGTACTAGGAGTCTCGCCTTCCTGTTTCTCTTCTGCCTTCAGGTGCCGGTGAACCTTGGACAAGATCTCCACACGGGAATCACTGGCACGGATCTTTATCTCCAGGTAGGCGCTCACTAGTACAAGTTCCGGTTTGCTCAGATACTTTAATCTGGCAAGGCAGTCTACTCTGTTCAGAAAAGCCTGAACATCGTCCAGATCATCGATGGTAGCTTTTTCTGCCATTGTCACAGATGGAACACTTAGCACTTAACACTGCTTACACGTTAGCACTTAACACACCGAGCACTGTTCTACGCCAATATTGCACTTTATCGCACCAAACACTGCACTTGCCAATATTGCACGTAATCACTTCGGGCACCGCACTACCCAATATTGCACTGAGTCCAAGCGAACACTTCGCTCTACAATATTGCACTGAGTCCAAGCGAACACTCCGCTCTACAATATTGCACTGAGTCACTGAGCACCGCACTACTCAATATTGCACTTAATCGCTTAATCACAGCGAGCACCGCACTGCACAATATCGCACTTAGTCACTGAGCACCGCACAGGACGTATAACGTCACAATCGTCACACAGGGGGAAGTATATACAGGGATTACGCCACTTCACCACCCCTGTCAAACATACTTAACAAGGGGACGGATCCCGCTGGGGATGCCAATTATGTTACGGCCCTCTCGGGACGCAACGGGGTTCTTACTCTGATGTTGTTAGAGGAAGATATAAGTATCCGGCCCCAAGCCAGTAGAGGCTATCAAGGGATGCGATCCGTGACGCAAGTAACTTAAAGGGAGTAGGGAAAGAAAGGTAAGAACTTAATATAATATAATATAACCATCACCATTTAAATATATAAAATAATAGAGTACACAAGGGGGAGGGGTATTAACACTTTACAAAGGGGATCAACACTGTAGTCTTCTGCTGGAGACTATGGATCCTTGAAGCTAGGTGCTGAGTCCGCGGTGCTTTCTTCGTGGCCTCAAGACGTGTCCTCTGAGAACGCCGAGTCTACCCTGGCCACAGGTCAGCCAAAACACAGGTCCACTGGGGGCACCGTCGTGGAGGCCGTCAACCACACGTCCAGCAGGTCTGCTGGCAGGTACTGAGCCACCAAGGCTGGTACGGCCACTCCACGAACGATAAAAGGGGTACGCCCTAGACAGGAGTCTCGTGTGATATCACCAATCACCCTCCTGTCCTCAATACCCCAGTGGATTATCGTCTCCGACCGTCGGTCCCGGGTAAATCCTTCCACTGCCACTCCACTGGCAGGCTTAACACACCACAGTGTTCTTCCGGGGGGGACGACGTCACAACAGCTGCAGCAAACTTCACTGTATGGAGACTGGCTGCCTCGGGTAGACTGACTCCACCTTCAACACAGTGGTCCCAGGTCGGCTCTGTAAGCAGACACGTCATCAATAACTGGGACACTAATACACCACACTCACAGGCTCAGATACTAACACCTGACGTATCCAGTCCATAGATGGCGCTGTCGTCGGAGCACCACCTCACCAGAGGTCAGGAGCGGCGGTGTTGAGCGCTGAACCAGACTGGAAACTGGTCCTCGAGGCCAGTACACGCTGTCCTCACTAGGTGTCGTCGTCCGTTTGGCGGGGGTTTCGGGAGCTGACCCACAGATGGCGTGTTTGTCACTGCTCCAGGCTCGGACGCTGAATCCGGGTCCGTAACACTCACGTTCAATCTTGGCCAGTTCCAATTGGAGTTTCATCGTTGCCAAATCAGTTTTTCCTGCAATATAGTAAGTTTCATGAGTTTCAGAGTCTATCTTACCTTGCTCTAAATAGTAATCCAGCAACAGGTTGTGTAGGTCATTTTTGTTGGCTTGGTAGGGAACTTCTAGTTGATACTCATGTGCAAGAGTTTGTAATTCAGTCTTCTTGGCACGACTTAAAGTCCCTATTTCACCTGCTGGATTTGTACGGAAAGCTTGGAGACGAAACATGGTGAAATTAGCAAATAAAGGTACACGAATATTCAATAGTGAATGTCAGAAACAGGACAACGTGGCAACTGGTACCTATCCTGTGAGATCTTTAACAATTAAAGTTAAGTAAAAGATGTTAAATGATTAAATTAAATCAAGGGCGCAGGAAATCTTGTACCCGGTACTCATGTAAGAGGATAAGGGCAAGAAAATCCTACTAACAAATGAAACAGAGTTTCGAAAACAAATGAAACAGTTAAATGCTTCAAAAGTAAAATTGGTAGTCCAAGGATGTAGGCATACCTTGCCAAGTCTCTATAGGACATAAAGCAAGTTTTTCCTACTGAATTTAATATGATACTTACAGAATTAGCGAACTTTTGTGCTCTGAAAAAATAAGCTAATTCCCTACCGTTGTATGTATCATCATCTCTGACTGACGTGTAGGGGTGCGAGGTGTCAACTGGTGACGAGAACTGCTGCTGAGGTCCCAATTCAGCAACTAAAGTTCGAGCTAGAGGAACTATGGCCCTCTTTGTCCTCCTACAGTCAGATTGCAGAAGATTGGGTACTCTTGACCCGGGGCAGACCACAGTACCAGGGTACCAATATGATGATCTGTCAAAATGAGAAATATTCAAGGGACATAGATGGTAAACACGAGTAATAACAAGGAGGGAGAGATGACCAATTAAGAGTATGACTGAGGCCTACAGTCACCACGTAATCCAAAGTTGTCTCACCTTCACCATATGTTACTCTCGTAATGCACAATACACCGCACCTTATAAAAAATGAAATTGAATATGAAAAATAGTAAAGCTACGTTAACAAAGTTAAATACGCTTACCATAAATTACCACTTGGCACCAGTACCTGAGTGAAGCTCCCGGACAGGCCCCCATATAACTTGTGACGGTAACGCGTTGGTGTTCGGCTGTTTAAGGCTAGGGGTATGGCCTCGTCACATAGTTATAAAGAAAAATAGAAAAACTGGAACTTCGTCTGTGGTAAGGTAAGGAGAAGACACACAAAACACAAGTAAACTTTAACAATGAAATTTTAATTACGTTAAATAAATTAAAACATGAAAAAATGGACAAACAAATTCTTATAATAAAATCAATCAATCAAAATAGTAAGAATAATTAAATGACACAATGAAAAGTTACGTTAAGACAAAATAACAAGAAGTGCAACACAAAAATAAAGGGAAGGTGCTGGAATATTGGCTTAAAGCTACCACCTCTCTCAGTACACGCTAACGTCTAGCCGGGAGGAGTGGTAACCACGAAAGCACAGAATATTCTGAGGTCTGAGGTCGTGGCGACCCCAGACATCAAGTAGTATGGGAGGGGGGGCGAGTGCAGGTGCAGCCAGACCGGCGACCAATCAGCGGAGCCGGTAGCGATCAACAGATAGTTTGGCGGTTTGAGTCTGAACAGGTGTCTCTGGCTGCAACGTTTTGCGCTCTGGCAAACCTTGCTGGTGTTGTTGTCGTTGTTGGACATTTCTTCCATAGTAGTATTATATAATTTCAACGACGTAATTATGGAGGGAAGAGCAGGCTCAATCTCTTGAAGGAGATTATCGTCACAATATATATATATATATATATATATATATATATGTCGTACCTAGTAGCCAGAACGCACTTCTCAGCCTACTATGCCAGGCCTGATTTGCCTAATAAGCCAAGTTTTCATGAATTAATTGTTTTTCGACTACCTAACCTACCTAACCTTACCTAACCTAACTTTTTCGGCTACAAAACCTAACCTAACCTATAAAGATAGGTTAGGTTAGGTTAGGTAAGGTTGGTTAGGTTCGGTCATATATCTACGTTAATTTTAACTCCAAAAAAAAAAAATTGACCTCATACATAATGAAATGGGTAGCTTTATCATTTCATAATAAAAAAATTAGAGAAAATATATTAATTCATGAAAACTTGGCTTATTAGGCAAATTGGGCCTTGCATAGTAGGCTGAAAAGTGCGTTCTGGCTACTAGGTACGACATATATATATATATATATATATATATATATATATATATATATATATATATATATATATATATATATATATATATGTCGTACCTAGTAGCCAGAACGCACTTCTCGGCCTACTATGCAAGGCCCGATTTGCCTAATAAGCCAAGTTTTCATGAATTAATATGTTTTCTTTAATTTTTTCCTTATGAAATGATGAAGCTACCCATTTCATTATGTATGAGGTCAATTTTTTTTAATTTGAGTTAAAATTAACGTAGATATATGACCGAACCTAACCAACCCTACCTAACCTAACCTAACCTATCTTTATAGGTTAGGTTAGGTAGCCAAAAAAGTTAGGTTAGGTTAGGTTAGGTTAGGTAGGTTAGGTAGTCGAAAAACAATTAATTCATGAAAACTTGGCTTATTAGGCAAATCGGGCCTTGCATAGTAGGCTGAGAAGTGCGTTCTGGCTACTAGGTACGACATATATATATATATATATATATATATATATATATATATATATATATATATATATATATATATATATATATATATATATGTATATATATATATATATATATATTATTAAATATGACCGAAAAAGTAAGATTAATAATTCTAACACGAATTTTCTCAATCTTTCGTACATTATGCTTCACTGTTGGAGGTAAATCAAAAATCACTTCTCCAAAATTCATTTTTATTTCTAGTCTGACGCGACACGGGCGCGTTTCGTAAAAACTTATTACATTTTCAAAGACTTCACATATACACAACTGATTAGAACTTGCGTTTCCCTGATTTTATATCTACATTTGAGTGAGGTGGGAAGGGTGATGTGGCATTACATTTGAGTGAGGTGGGAAGGATGATGTGGCATTAACACAAGACAGAACACTAGAGGATATTAATAGGGTATTAAAAGTATCAACACAAGACAGAACAGAAACAATGGGTATTGAATAGAAGTGTTTGTAGAAAGCCTATTGGTCCATATTTCTTGATGCTTCTATATTGGAGCGGAGTCTTGAGGTGGGTAGAATATAGTTGTGCAATAATTGGCTGTTGATTGCTGGTGTTGACTTCTTGATGTGTAGTGCCTCGCATACGTCAAGCCGCCTGCTATCGCTGTATCTATCGATGATTTCTGTGTTGTTTACTAGGATTTCTCTGGCGATGGTTTGGTTATGGGAAGAGATTATATGTTCCTTAATGGAGCCCTGTTGTTTATGCATCGTTAAACGCCTAGAAAGAGATGTTGTTGTCTTGCCTATATACTGGGTTTTTTGGAGCTTACAGTCCCCAAGTGGGCATTTGAAGGCATAGACGACGTTAGTCTCTTTTAAAGCGTTCTGTTTCGTGTCTGGAGAGTTTCTCATGAGTAGGCTGGCCGTTTTTCTGGTTTTATGAAGCATAATGTACGAAAGATTGAGAAAATTCGTGTTAGAATTATTAATCTTACTTTTTCGGTCATATTTAATAATATATGTCTACAGGAAAGACTGCTACCAAAATATACTAATATATATATATATATATATATATATATATATATATATATATATATATATATATATATGTCGTACCTAGTAGCCAGAACGCACTGCTCGGCCTACTATGCAAGGCCCGATTTGCCTAATAAGCCAAGTTTTCCTGAATTAATATATTTTCTCTAATTTTTTTCTTATGAAATGATAAAGCTACCCATTTCATTATGTATGAGGTGAATTTGTTTTTATTGGAGTTAAAATTAACGTAGATATATGATCGAACCTAACCAACCCTACCTAACCTAACCTAACCTATCTTTATAGGTTAGGTTAGGTTAGGTAGCCGAAAAAGTTAGGTTAGGTTAGGTTAGGTAGGTTAGGTAGTCGAAAAACAATTAATTCATGAAAACTTGGCTTATTAGGCAAATCGGGCCTTGTATAGTAGGCTGAGAAGTGCGTTCTGGCTACTAGGTACGACATATATATATATATATATATATATATATATATATATATGTATATATATATATATATATATATATATATATATATATATATATATATATATATATATATATATATATATATATATATATATATATATATATATATATATATGTCGTACCTAATAGCCAGAACGCCCTTCTCAGCCTACTATGCAAGGCCCGATTTGCCTTATAAGCCAAGTTTTCCTGAATTAATATATTTTCGTTAATTTTTTTCTTATGAAATGATAAAACTACCCATTTCATTATGTATGAGATAAATATTTTTTAATTGGAGTTAAAATTAACGTAGATATATGAACGAACCTAACCAACCCTACCTAACCTAACCTAACCTATCTTTATAGGTTAGGTTAGGTTAGGTACCCGAAAAAAGTTAGGTTAGGTTAGGTTAGGTAGATTAGGTCGTCGAAAAACAATTAATTCATGAAAACTTGGCCTATTAGGCAAATCGGGCCTTGCATAGTAGGCTGACAAGTGCGTTCTGGCTACTAGGTACGACATATAGATATATATATATATATATATATATATATATATATATATATATATATATATATATATATATATATATATATATATATATATATATGTCGTACCTAGTAGCCAGAACGCACTTCTCGGCCTACTATGCAAGGCCCGATTTGCCTAATAAGCCAAGCTTTCCTGAATTAATATATTTTCTCTAATTTTTTTCTTATGAAGTGATAAAGCTACCCATTTCAGTATGTATGAGGTCAATTTTTTTTTTATTTGAGTTAAAATTAACGTAGATATATGACCGAACCTAACCAACCCTACCTAACCTAACCTAACATATCTTTATAGGTAAGGTTGGGTTAGGTAGCCGAAAAAGTTAGGTTAGGTTAGGTTACGTAGGTTAGGTAGTCGAAAAAAAATTAATTCATGAAAACTTGGCTTATTAGGCAAATCGGGTCTTGCATAGTAGGATGAGAAGTTCGTTCTGGCTACTAGGTACGACATATATATATATATATATATATATATATATATATATATAAATATATATATATATGTCGTACCTAGTAGCCAGAACTCACTTCTCAGCCTACTATGCAAGGCCCGATTTGCCTAATAGGCCAAGTTTTCATGAATTAATGTTTTTTCGTCTACCTAACCTACCTAACCTAACCTAACGTAGCTTTTTTTGGCTACCTAACCTAACCTTACCTATAAAGATAGGTTAGGTTATGTTAGGTAGGGTTGGTTAGGTTCGGTCATATATCTACGTTAATTTTAACTCCAATAAAAAAAAATTGACCTCATACATAGTGAAAAGGGTAGCTTTATCATTTCATAAGAAAAAAATTATAATAAATATATTAATTCATGAAAACTTGGCTTATTAGGCAAATCGGGCCTTGAATAGTAGGCTGAGAAGTGAGTTCTGGCTACTAGGTACGACATATATATATATATATATATATATATATATATATATATATATATATATATATATATATAATATAATATAGAAGGGAGTACCACCTCTAGCTGGAAGAAGGGGGACCCATAGCCTCGGAGGAAACCACGCAGGAAAATATATATAATATATATATATAATATATATAATATATATAATATATATATATATATATATATGTCGTACCTAGTAGCCAGAACGCACTTCTCAGCCTACTATGCAAGGCCCGATTTGACTAATATGCCAAGTTTTCATGAATTAATTGTTTTTCGACTACTTAACCTACCTAACCTAACCTAACCTAACTTTTTCGGCTACCTAATCTAACCT
>NC_091161.1:26521291-26526291 GCF_040958095.1 Procambarus clarkii | reverse complement strand
GACATATATATATATATATATATATATATATATATATATATATATATATATATATATATATATATATATATATATATATATATATATATATATATATATATATATATATATATATGTCGTACCTAGTAGCCAGAACGCACTTCTCAGGCTACTATGCAAGGCCCAATTTGCCTAATAAGCCAAGTTTTACCTGAATTAATATATTTTCTCTAATTTTTTTCTTATGAAATGATAAAGCTACCCATTTCATTATGTATTAGGTCAACTTTTTTTTATTGGAGTTAAAATTAACGTAGACATATGACCGAACCTAACCAACCCTACCTAACCTAACCTAATCTATCTCTATAGGTTAGATTAGGTTAGGTAGCCGAAAACGTTAGGTTAGGTTAGGTTAGGTAAGTTAGGTAGTCGAAAAACAATAAATTCATGAAAACTTGGCTTATTAGGCAAATCGGGCCTTACATAGTAGGCTGAGAAGTGCGTTCTGGCTATTAGGTAAGACATATATATATATATATATATATATATATATATATATATATATATATATATATATATATATATATATATATATATATATATATATATATATATATGTCGTACCTAGTAGCCAGAAATCACTTCTCAGCCTACTATGCAAGGCCCAATTTGCCCAATAAGCCAAGTTTTCATGAATTAATTGTTTTTCGACTACCTAACCTACCTAACCTAACCTAACCTAACTTTTTCGGCTACCTAACCTAACATAACCTATAAAGATAGATTAGGTTAGGTTAGGTAGGGTTGGTTAGGTTTGGTCATATATCTACGTTAATTTAAACTCCAATAAAAAAAAATTGACCTCATACATAATGAAATGGGTAGATTTATCATATCATAAGAAAAAAATTAGAGAAAATATATTAATTCAGGAAAACTTGGCTTATTAGGCAAATCGGGCCTTGCATAATAGGCCGATAAGTGCGTTCTGGCTACTAGGTACGACATATATATATATATATATATATATATATATATATATGTCTTACCTAGTAGCCAGAACGCACTTCTCAGCCTACTATACATGGCCCGATTTGCCTAATAAGCCAAGTTTTCCTGAATTAATATTTTTTCTCTAATTTTTTTCTTATGAAATGATAAAGCTACGCATTTCATTATGTATAAGGTCAATTTTTTTATTGGAGTTAAAATTAACGTAGATTATGGTAGGGTTGGTTAGGTTTGGTCATATATCTACGTTAATTTTAACTCCAATAAAAAAAATTGACCTCATACATAATGAATTGGGTAGCTTTATCATTTCATAAGAAAAAAATTAGAGAAAATATATTAATTCATGAAAACTTGGCTTATTAGGCAAATCGGGCCTTGCATAGTAGGCTGAGAAGTACGTTCTGGCTACTAGGTACGACATATATATATATATATATATATATATATATATATATATATATATATATATATATATATATATACATATATATATATATATATATATATATATATATATATATATATATATATATATGTCGTACCTAGTAGCCAGAACGCACTTCTCAGCCTACTATGCAAGGCCCGATTTGCATAATAAGCCAAGTTTTCGTGAATTAATGTTTTTTCGACTACCTAACCTACCTAACCTAACCTAACCTAACTTTTTCGGCTACCTAACCGAACCTAACCTATAGAGATAGGTTAGGTTAGGTTAGGTAGGGTTGGTTAGGTTCGGTCATATATCTACGTTAATTTTAACTCCAATAAAAGAAAATTGACCTCATACATCATGAAATGGGTAGCTTAATCATTTCATAAGAAAAAAATTAGAGAAAATATATTAATTCAGGAAAACTTGGCTTATTAGGCAAATCGGGCCTTGCATAGTAGGCTGAGAAGTGCGTTCTGGCTACTAGGTACGACATATATATATATATATATATATATATATATATATATATATATATATATATATATATATATATATATATTATATATTATATATTATATGACATATTATATGTCGTACCTAGTAGCCAGAACGCACTTTTATATATATATATATATATATATATATATATATATATATATATATATATATATATATATATATATATATATATATATATATATATATATATATATATATATATATATATTTTTTTTCTTTTTGTTTTTAATATGGAAGGGAGTACCACCTCTAGCTGGAAGAAGGGGGACCCATAGCCTCGGAGGAAACCACGCATAACGCATTAGAGGGAATGTTTAGATCCCCTCCAATACAGTTTCTGTGTGCTTTTCTCCTACCACCCCCTTCCTTTTTTTTTTGTGCTTTATTATGCATTTGATGGTTACAAGGTATACATGGGTTGATACAAAAATAATAATGCAAAAAGGTGCTTAAAGGTTATGGATCTCTTGAAAAACACAACAATGGAAAACATTGATGAATGTCACAGACGGGTTCGATCACTGTTGCAAGTCAAACACTTCTTCGAATTCCTCTGAAGTTGGACTAGTGCCCAAGACGCAACAGGCATTTCCCCTCTGAATCGCAACACTGAGGCGCTGGAACAAGAAACTTTTTGCTCTCTGGTCTTTTGTAGCGCTGATCAATTTGTCCCCCAATTCCTTCAGGAACTTCAATGCACATTTTCCCCACGAACCGAGGGTCTCCGAGCCGATCGGAACAAAGCTGTAGCAGTGTGCTAGACCTCTGTATTTAATAATTTTCTGCGATTCCCTGAAAGAAGCAGCACCACCGCTTTCACGTGTGCTGTAGTGGAGGTAGGTACTGGCCAGTGTGGCAGCGCACGTGTAGTCCCATACCACTTGCTTACCATCCTTCCAAGGTAGCAAGGTGACCCCATCAGGGCGCTTCTGAGGGTCGTTAGGTCTGGATAAGTGTGGTTCTCTTTGTGCCGGGCAGCGGGCTGTGGCGAGGCTCCTCTTGATGATGTCGTTGACTTCTTCATGTCTTGCAATTTTACCCTGTGATTTACGACATACCAGACCATGACGACCATATTGGTCTGCCATCGCAGTTCCGCAGATGCACCTATGTTCGGTGAGGATGGGGGCGGCAAGGCGAAGGGCAACTCCAATGCGGAGAGCGTCATGACTGAGGCGAGTTCCCAGGGCTGCATTGGGCACAGCAAATAAAAAATCCCCGGCGTGGGGTGCTGTTACCGCTAGGAGGCGGGCTTTGTTTTCAGCATCAGCGTTGTCAATCATTGCTGTGACAGTCTTTTCCATTATGGGGCTATCCCAGTGGGCCTGCTTGTGGTCTTTTGGGACTTGTGGTCGGGGTTGAGGGTGTGCAATGGTGTCCCATTGTCTGGCTGCTTCGATGAACGTTTGATCATGAGTTCCCGCTGTCTCTCTCATACGCTCTGGTAGGATCTGCCCTACCAATTCGTTGGCTGCTGTACATGAGGATAAGAATGCTGGAAGTGCTACCTCAGTTGCCTTTCGTATGCCTATCCCTCCAAATCTCACTGGTAGTGTTGCTTGGTCCCACTGACTGTCATCTAAATCTAGGTTGAGCGCCTTCCTGAATATTGACCTGAGGAGCTCATCATATTGATGTAGAAGTGGGTTGCCAAAAGTTGGTGCACACCTTAAGAAGTATGTTAGCCTGGGCAAGGTAAGGCACTTTGTGAGAAGGTAGAGGGCATCGTGGGAGTCCAAGTCCCCAATTCTCTCTTCCATCCTCTTTAGGTCTCTAAACTTTTCGTCAAGGACTGCAGCAATGGCATTGTGGCCCAGAGGTGCTCCGAGTAGTGTGCTGTCGGTAGGTTTAACGACTGAGGCTTCTGGTAAAACTGATTTCACTGCTCTAATGATTACTTCACTGGATGCAATAATTTCGCACTTGGAGGGGTTAAGAACGAGACCCATGGACTCCCCCCATGTCTTCACCAGCTGTAGGTCTTCTAGCAGGGAATCTTGTGTGCCTGCCAGAGTGCCATCATCCAGGAACCAGATGTTGAGCTCACTGGACAGTCTGGTTGTAATTTCTCGAACCGCTATGCAAAAGAGGAACGGTGCAAGTGGGTCTCCCTGTTGAATTCTCTCTGCTGAGGTGACTTCATGTTTGCCAAACAGGAGGGTTGAGTCTTTACTGTAGCCTGCTGACACAAACGGGAGAATGCTTGGGCAATGTTCCTGGACTGCAGTGAGGATTGCTTCCCTTTTGACCGAGTTGAAAGCGTTTTTCAAATCTAATTTTACTACTGCCTGGTCTTCAGTAAGAGAGCTAATGTAGGCTCGTGCAGCATGAGCCGCTGCTTCACAGCCTTGGGGGACTCCAAACCCCAGCTGGTTGGGTTGCAGCATGGTGGCTGCTTCCATTCGGATACTTCTGACAGCAGCCCTTGCAACTAGGCGGCGAAGGGTATTACCAACGGCAATGGGTCTGATCCCTCCCCCCTTCTTTTTCAGGGCACATAGGGATGCACCAAAGAAGAATGGTTTGATTTCATCAGGGATTAACCCGGCGAAGCAGTTGTTGACAAACGTTGTGATTTCTGTCAGGAGCGCTTCTGCAGCTGGGCCGAGAACAGGGTTCACCATTTCCTTCACATGTTGAGGTCTTACCCCTGTGTAGCCTCCTGAGGAGCCCGGGGGAAATGAAACGATAGCTTTATAAACCTCTGACTCCCGGAGGACGAGAGGTTCCTGGTTAGGGGCGAGCCTGACCTGTGGGGGAGGTTCACCTACGGCCATGAGGGGATGTTTTTCTCTCAGTGCTTGGGCTGTGGTTTCATCCCTGGGCAAAATTTTGTCCTCACTTGTGATCAACCTGAGTGCCCCGACTGTATTGCCCTCTTCAATTTTCTTGCTGACTTGGGTACCTAATTTTCTGTTGTCGCTGATTGCCGTACTTGGTCTGCCTCGGAGGTGTTTGGTGTGTTTGGGGAGGCGGACTAGGTTGTCAGCCCTAGGAAAATCCCTAATTACTTTATTGACGGATGAGGCCAGTGTCTTGCCTCCTCTGTCTG
>NC_091161.1:26488791-26516291 GCF_040958095.1 Procambarus clarkii | reverse complement strand
ACTTGCCAAGATCGAGCGAGAGCCACAAAAAGAAGCCCTACAAATAAAAGAACGAGAAGCTACCTTGAGGAAAGAAGAACAAGAACGTGAGATTGCAATACTCCGTGAGCGTGAGCGAGTACAGCTTGAAGCAAAACAACGCCACCTGGAGATACAACGCGAGCATGACAAACAACAAGCGGCAATGGCTATGGAATGTCGTCAACAAGAACTCGCGTTGGAAACTACACACCTCACTCAGCGCCAGCAAGCTACCGCCAGTCTTCCAGTAAGTTTCAATATCTCCCATGCAAGTTAGTTAATGCCACCATTCGTAGAGACAGAGGTCGACGTATTTTTTACCACCTTTGAGACCCTTGCTAATCAACTTAGCTGGCCTGCCGACCAATGGGCTACCCTTCTCAGAGTACATCTCACAGGTAGAGCTGCAGTTACTCTCAGTACTTTGGCGTCTGAGAATGACTACCAGACCCTGAAGCAAGCAGTGTTGGACGCCTACCTTCTCTCCACCGAAAGCTACCGACGAAAATTCCGTGACCACCTAAAGGCAAGTACCACCACCTTTCTAGAATTTGCTAATACCAAAAGGAGATATTTTATGAAATGGCTGGAAGCAGCACATGTCTCTACCTTTGCAGAACTCGTCAACCTCATGCTAGTTGAAGAATTCTTGAGGCGTGTGCCTCCTTCTGTCCGTTTATATTTAGCAGATAAAGAGGAGACCGACTACCTAAAGTGTGCTAAGTCGGCTGACACTTACAGCCTCATCCACCGGCTGACACCAGAACCACCTTCCAGTAAGAAGCCTTTGTACAGTTACGAGAAAGTAAGTACCGATCAAGCTGGCTCGCAATTGTACTGTAAGTATTGTAGACTCTATGAACATACCATAGATAAATGTGGTAAGTCTCAATACAAAGGTAATACTGAATCCACTAAACCCAAACAGACTCCTCCTAAGTCCGGTAAGCCTGTGATGAATGTTGGTGTTCATGTTAATGATATTTCTCTCTTCAGTAAACACCTGTATCCTGGAACTGTCTCTACCAACAGTTCAGAACCGGAGGGACGTTTCAAACTGAAGATCTTGAGGGACACAGCGGCTCTTCAATCAATCCTTTTGAAATCAGCTGTGCCCAATATCGCCTACACCGGGGAAACCGTCTTCATCACTGACCTCACTGCTACCACTCCTTATCCTCTCGCCAGAGTCCACCTGGATTGTCCCTTCGTGACCGGAGAAGTCCAAGTCGCCATCAGGGAAAAGCCTTTTCCCATGCCTGGAGTGCAACTTCTCCTGGGCAACGACTTGGCAGAAGACCTGCAACCGACCAACCTGATCGTCATGGACAAACCCCAGGTGTGTACCTCTGTAATGGATAATCCCATCTTTGAGTATGTTCCAGCAAAGGTTCAAGAGAGTGATGAAGTTTCTCCTCCGGTTTTGGTGACCACCCGTGCACAAGCTGCACGACCACAGCCAGCTGACTCTACTGCTACCGCTGTCCCTCAAGACCCTCAGAAACTACCCCCGAATCTTACCACGTTGGAGTTCCGTAAGTTACAGAGGGAAGATCTTACCTTGACCCCATTATTCTTCCAGGCTGAGACTCAACCTGACAGTATTCCTGGGTTCTCCCTAGAGAACTAGTTGCTCTACCGCAGATACAGACCCAGTAAACTGAAGGAGGAGGACGATTGGGCCAACGTCGAACAACTAGTGATTCCTGCGAGCCTGCGGCCCACTATTCTACACCTGGCCCACGGAGCACTTTCGCACTACGGTTTTAACAAAACCTACCATGGAATCCGTCAAGACTACTACTGGCCAGGTATGGTAAATAGCGTCAAACAGTACGTCAAACAGTGTCATACATGTCAGATGGCAGGTAAACCGAACATCTCTATCCCCAGAGCACCACTGACACCCATCCAGGTGCCTGCGGAACCTTTCCACAGACTTATTATAGACTGTGTTGGTCCTTTACCTCGGACCAGTTCTGGCAACGCCTATATACTAACCATCCTGTGTCCTACCACCAGATTCCCCATAGCAGTTCCAGTAAAGAACATTACGGCTGCTACTGTGGTGAAACACTTATTGAAGATCTTCACCCAGTATGGATTTCCAAGGGAGGATCAGAGTGACTGTGGCACCAACTTCACCAGTGATCTCTTCAAGAGGACACTGGAAGAGTTCAACATCACACAGGTATTGTCCAGCCCCTATCATCCTGCTTCACAGGGTTCTCTTGAGCGTAGTCATCAGACTATTAAAGCACTCCTAAAGAAGTTTTGCAATGAGACCTCTAAGGATTGGGATAAACAACTTGACCTCATTATGTGTATTTTTAGAAGTCTTCCCAATGAGTCTCTAGGAGTATCTCCTTATGAGATGCTCTACGGACGTAAGTGCCGTACTCCTCTCAAAGCTTTTAAAGACTCTCTACGTGATGCCACCTTCAGTGAGCATCAGAATGTGCCCCAGTTTCTTCAAAACCTACAACACATTCTAGAGAGGGTGCATAACTTTGCTAAGGATAATCTATTGAAAGCCCAGGAGAGGATGAAGACTCATTACGACCAGAACAGCAAAGTAAGGAAATTTAAACCGGGAGACTTCGTGTTGGCCTATTTCCCTATCCCAGGTTCTCCCTTGCAAAACAGGTTTTCAGGACCCTACCGCATCAAGGAATGCAGAAACAACCACAACTACGTTCTAGAGACTCCAGATAGGCGGCGGAAGACCCAGTTGTGCCACGTCAACCTCCTGAAGCTATATAACGGTACTCCTCCCACTGTGTTAGTAACGTATTCTACCTTTAAAGGTCCATACATCCACAGTGAGACCTTCCCTGCTTCTCCTCCCGAAAGCACTGACACTGAGTCAGCGCTTTCCAATTAGGAAATCATCCCTGATCTTCATAACTATTTTCAGGACCATAATAGTGCTCCTTTACCATATTCTAATCCTATTCTCGCCTCGCCAGATATCACCAAGCCTTTCATCCTCCATGTCGACGCCAGTGGTACCGGCATCGGGGGTGTCCTGATGCAGCAACGAGGCGAGGAGAATCTACCTGTTAGCGACCACAGCTACAAGGAACTACAGCACAATCGACAGGGAGCTACTCATCGTCCTGAATTTGCAGCACTTCAAACAATACCTGAAAAGTGCTCGGTCTACCACCATCTACACGGACCACAACACCCTACACTTCCTGCAGCAAGCCCAATTCAACAATCGACGGCTTCTATAATGGGCTTGATATCTGCAGAAATTCAACCAGGAGATCTCTACATCACGGGGTCTAACCACACCATAGCAGACGCCCTCTCCAGAGTCTATGAAGTAGAGGCAGCTCCACCTATCACTCTACCACATGAAGACGTAATTTCTTCCGGAACCGCAGGCTTCGGGGGAGAGTTGTGACGATAATCTCTTTCAAGAGAGATTGAGCCTGCTCTTCCCTATATCAGTCACGTCATTTTACAAGTACAAGATGCTACATTAAAGATACGTCCACCAGTAGCACAAAACGTTTTGACCAGGAAGCAAAGCGTACCTTGCACCACCCGTCACGCCGGCTCTCCACCCGTCGTCAACGAGCAAACTACCCATTCTCCGCCTGCCTGCTCCTGATTGGCTGGTGTATCGCCGACAGCACACCTGCACCTGCACTCACGCCCTCTAAATGAGTCGACGTCGGGGCCAGCTCAAGCCGTCCTCCTCAGAATATTCCTGTGCTCTTAGAAGTTGACATCTCTCTCTGGCATACTAAGCCCTGGCTGTCGTATACTAAGGGAGGTAGCAGCTATAGCCAATATTCTCAGCACCTGATATTTATTGTCTTGCACATTATTTTATTGTTGAGTAAATTTTCATATCTAGTAATTATTCATGTTGTTTTGTTTGTTGACTTGTTTTGAATTTTACGTAAGCCAAAGGAATGTTTTTGTTCATATTTTGTTTTCTAAAGTAATTAAAATTTAATTGTTTATATTTTGTGTTTTGCGTGTCTTCCCATTACCTTACCACAGACAAACAGGCGAGCAGTCTCTTTTTTTTTTGTAAGTGTGACCAGGCATTGACACCTGCCATTGGAGGACTGCCGAACATCAACACTCCAACACTTTACCGTCACAATATATATATATATAATATATATATATATATATATATATATATATATACATATATATATATATATATATATATATATACATATATATATATATAAATATATATATATATAAATATATATATATATAAATATATATATATATATAAATATATATATATAAATATATATAAATATATATATGTATATATATATACATATATATATGTATATATATACATAAATATATATATATATAAATATATATATATATATAAATATATGTATATATATATATATAAATATATATATATATATATATATATATATATATATTATAATATATATATATATGTATATATATATATATATATATTATAATATATATATATATATATAGTTCACAGTTTCGATCAGTTTGTTGACCTTTGCCAACCAAACTAAGTTCCAAAGGGTAACGAAGGACACTACAGCCGAATTAAAAACAAAGGTCAACAAACTGATCGAAACTGTGAACGCCAAGAAATCCGGACTCCATCTGCCAAAGATCATTGGGGAATATAAACCTGGATATGCGTATGGAAATGTCAAGACGCACAAGCCTGGAAACCCACTTCGGCCAATCATTAGCCAGATACCCACACCCACGTACAGACTGGCGAAGCGACTCAACGGCCTGCTGACTCCTTATGTTCCTTGCGCCTTCAGCCTGAAGTCTCCAAAGGAATTTGTGGACTTACTGCGGGGCACACGGGCCACAGGGATAAGAGCCTCGTTGGACGTAGAATCGCTGTTTACCAACGTACCTGTGGACGAGACAATCGGAATGATAGCCGACAGAGTGTATCGTGATCCAGCCTGTACTCCTCTTGACATGCCAGAAAGTATTCTGAGGAAACTACTCCAAGCTTGTACTAAAGAGGCACCCTTCTTGAGCCCGGATGGGCACATGTATAAGCAAGTAGATGGGGTCGCCATGGGTTCTCCCCTAGGTGTCCTGTTTGCAAACTTCTACATGGGTACCATCGAGCAAAAAGTCTTAGTCGACATGAACTTGAAACCGGCCATATACTGCAGGTATGTTGACGACATTTTTACACAGGTACCTGATGTCGGACATCTGCAGGAGCTGAAGGAGGCATTTGAGCAGAGTTCCGTGCTGCGTTTCACTTACGAGACGGAAAAGGATGGGAAGCTGCCTTTTCTAGATGTAACAGTCATGGAAAATGGCGGAGGTTTCCACACTGCAGTCTACACTAAGGAAACAAACATAGGAATGTGCCTAAATGCCAACAGCGACTGCCCTGACAGGTACAAGAGGAGTGTTGTTAACGCATACGTCGACCGTGCTCTCAGCCACAGCTCAGAATCGAAGCAAGTCGACGAAGAACTCTGTAGGGTAAGGCAGGTCCTAGTCAATAACGGCTTCTCCAATGGTTTCATCGAAGACATCATAAGAAGGAAAGTGAAAAGCCATGCAACCTCTGAAGAGACAACTAACACAACACCTATACCCCCTATTAGACTATTTTACAGGAACTTCTTTTCCACAGCTCATAAAACGGAGGAAAGGGTCCTGAAAGATATTGTTAATAGAAACGTTATCCCTACAGACAAAAATCAGAGGATACAACTGACGATTTACTATAAAACCAGAAAAACGGCCAGCCTACTCATGAGAAACTCTCCAGACACAAAACAGAACGCTTTAAAAGAGACTAACGTCGTCTATGCCTTCAAATGCCCACTTGGGGACTGTAAGCTCCAAAAAACCCAGTATATAGGCAAGACAACAACATCTCTTTCTAGGCATTTAACGATGCATAAGCAACAGGGCTCCATTAAGGAACATATAATCTCTTCCCATAA
Organism: Procambarus clarkii; assembly: GCF_040958095.1. Classification (NCBI taxonomy): domain Eukaryota; kingdom Metazoa; phylum Arthropoda; class Malacostraca; order Decapoda; family Cambaridae; genus Procambarus; species Procambarus clarkii. The sequence goes on along the minus strand of NC_091161.1, from coordinate 26,510,301 downwards.
CCAAACCATCGCCAGAGAAATCCTAGTAAACAACACAGAAATCATCGATAGATACAGCGATAGCAGGCGGCTTGACGTTTGCGAGGCACTACACATCAAGAAGTCAACACCAGCAATCAACAGCCAATTATTGCACAACTATATTCTACCCACCTCAAGACTCCGCTCCAATATAGAAGCATCAAGAAATATGGACCAATAGGCTTTCTACAAACACTTCTATTCAATACCCATTGTTTCTGTTCTGTCTTGTGTTGATACTTTTAATACCCTATTAATATCCCCTCTTGTTCTGTCTTGTGTTAATGCCACATCACCCCTCCCACCTCACTCAAATGTAGATATAAAATCAGAGATACGTAAGTTCTAATCAGTTGTGTATTTGTGAAGTCTTTGAAAATGTAATAAGTTTTACGAAACGCGCCCGTGTTGCGTCAGACTAGAAATAAAAATGAATTTTGGAGAAGTGATTTTTGATTTACCTCCAACAGTGAAGCGTAATGTACGAAAGATTGAGAAAATTCGTGTTAGAATTATTAATCTTACTTTTTCGGTCATATTTAATAATATATGTCTACAGGAAAGACTGCTACCAAAATATACTAGTATCTATAAATGTGTACAAAGAAAATCAGCATTTGAATGCAATAACATATCAGTATAAAAGTTCATTGATACACAACAATGATTAATCGATCAATATCAGTCCTAGAACGCATACATCTGTAGGTAATCCAGCCTACGACTGTAACTCTAAACTTCAGTATAAAACACTCCTTGACATAAGAATGCAAACAGTCACTCACCTCTCACTGCGTCTTGCACGCTAATGACAACCAAACACTATCAACTCCCTATAAGTAATCCACCAGAACTTCCTTTCCACCTCTGGAAGTTCACTACCCTGATATCTTCAGGTTCTTCCGGGCTTCACTACCAGGATCCTCTGTAGCTCCTCCAGGCTGCTACCATGAAGTTTCCTTGAGCAACTACGGTGCTTCACCCTTCTGCTAGGTTCCTCCACAGCTCACTTGGCTGCTACACCATGAAGTTTCCTCGAGCAACTATGGTGCTTCACCACCTCTACAGAAGCATGTGACACTCCTCTTCACTGCTTCTCCTCCCAGCTCGAGGTCCTCTGCTTCACTACCTTGGAGTCTCATCAATTACCTCATCTAGGCTGGCTTCGAAGTTTTCAGCAACTTCTTCCCCAAAGACAAACCTGCAACCCATCGACACTCCAATAAAATGTTTCCCCTTTAACACATAAACAAAAATAACCACACAATATGCTTGCCTCAAACCTCTATCTGTCATCTACATACAGTGAGAGTGGACTCCCCCGTTTTGGGCGGATCCATACTCCACCTCGCCTGGCGGCGGTCCTCACTCGCTGGGAGGGTCTTCCTCCGTCAGGAGCCGGGCTCCCTCAGTCGTCTGTCAGAGCTCAGAGGGGATGGACGTCGCTCCGTGTTCCTCCCTCTCCACTCTCTTATTTCAGGCCTTCTGCCTTATTAAAACATGTCTAACTTATAAATAAACATCGCTACTGTCGCTGGGCACACGACCAACTACAAGCAATCACTATGAACTGGCGTATATCGTGCTTACCACAGATCGTCTGGTCGAGGGCGCTTCTTCCTCTGACGAGGCTTGGTCAGGGCGCTCCACGGCCCACAATAATGCCTCCGGGCGGCTTGATATTCACTAATTATCGCCCTCGACTTGAGACCACACGTCCCCAGCTCGATTCCACAGCTGGTACGTCTGCACACTTCTCTTCTCTTCGAGATATATCACTAGGGGTTCCCTTCTGACGGGAGCTCAACGGAGCGCGGCTTTTCCCCTGCGATGTCTGGCCTCAAGTGAGGTCAAAGCCCCTCCAGAAGCGAGCCTCACGCCTCCAGCAAAATGTCCACATCTCCTAGCCAGTCATTTATCTGTTTTCTTCTTCATTGCCCATAATCTCAAATTGTTATACATATCCAAGCAACTATTTTACATATGCGTTATCACCTCAATATTTGCTAGACCTTCTAATCAGGTCAGGCTTGATGAATAACTCTCAAGGAGGGAGACTCGTTTCTCCTGTAGGCTGAGATCATAACACTCCCCTCCCCTTATTTTTGAGAGTTATTCTAGTGGCTAGGCTCGAGATAACGCATCAGCCACTACATTGTCTCGCCCTCTTATGTGCGTTATCACCAGGTCATACTCTTGGAGCGATAAAAACCATCTGGTTAATCTCTGGTTTGCATGCTTCATTTTCTTCAGGAAAACTAGGGGATTATGGTCTGTATACACCGTCACTGGGTGTCCCCCCCCCCTCACATACACTTCAAAATGTTTCAATGCCATCACCAGGGCCAAAGTCTCTTTCTCGACTGCACTGTACGACCTCTGGTGCTTAACGAACTTCTTCGAGAAGAAGGACACGGGGCGGTAAATTCTATCACTCTGCTGCGTCAGTACAGCTCCGGCCCCTATATCACTGGCATCTACAAATAACGTAAACGGCGCTTCAAAATCTGGCGACACTAGTGCAGGTGCCTCAGTCAACAGTCTTTTGGTCTTCTCAAACGCTTCTTGTGCTGTTCCATTCCACTCCCACTTCTTGCTCTTCGATAGCAAACTCGTCATAGGAGCGGCTGTGGTGGAGAAATTTTCACAGAACTTCCGGTAATACCCAATCATACCGAGGTATCTCAACAATTCTTTCTTACTCCTGGGCACCGGGAAGTTGTCAATGGCCTCCACCTTTGTTCTTACCGGAGCAACCTCGCCTTGCCCTACTATATATCCAAGGTACTCCAGGCGGGCTCTCCCGAACTCGCTTTTTGCCAAGTTGATCGCCATGTTGGCCTTCTCCAACCGATCGAACAAATCTAAAAGTCGATCCATGTGATCCTTCCAGGAATCAGCGAACACCACAATATCATCGATGTACATTGCACATCCGGTCGCGCCTTGTAATACCTGATTCATTACTCGTTGAAAACAACTACCACTATTCTTCATTCCGAACGGCACCACTTTATATTGGTACAAGCCGTCGGGTGTCACGAACGCTGAGATCCTCTTGGCCTCCTCGGACAGGGGAATCTGGTAGTATCCCTTCAACAGGTCTATCTTCGAGACATACCGTGCACTCCCAATCCGATCTATGCAATCGTCAATGCGCGGTATCGGAAACGAGTCAGCAACTGTGACTGCATTCACTTTCCTATAGTCGGTGCAGAACCGGTACGTGCCGTCACTCTTCTTCACGAGGAGGCACGGCGAACTCCAGTCACTGTCGCTAACCTCTGCCAAGTCGTTATCTAGCAGATACTTCACTTCTGCTCTCATTGCCGCTGCTTTCTCCGGGTTAACTCTGTAAGGGTGCTGCTTGAGGGGCTCAGCACTTCCTACATTCACTTCGTGCACCGTTCCGCGGTGTCTTCTAGGCACGTCCGCGAATAACGACTTATTTCTCCGTAGGATCTCCACTAGCTCCTGGCGTTGGTCATCCTCCAAATGACCCAGACGCTCACCTATCTTGGCCAGGCTTTCTGTATTTGATATCTTCGCGCCATCGGCCCTCTCTAACTTACAGTTCTCCTCTTCTATCCCTTTGCCGTCTCCTCCACACAGCACAGTCGCCTGCAATGGGGTTTCCATCGGTTCTTCATCGCCTAGAGGCTTATCTCTGTCACAGTACCTCTTTATCATGTTCACGTGGCAAACCTGTGACTTCCTCGGACGATCTGGCATGTGGATTACATAATTCACATCCCCTAATGCCTTCTGGATGGTATATGGTCCACAAAATCTCGACTCGTATTTACTTCCTTTTACCGGTAGCAGGACTAACACCTGATCTCCTTCTTGAAATTTCCTGCCCTTCGCCTTCCTGTCGTGGTACCTTACCATCTCTGCCTGGGATGTCCTCAAATTTTCCTTGGCCAAATCTCTGGCCCTAGAGAGTCGCTCTCTAAAAGTCTTCACATATTTTCCCACGTCCACCTTAGGCCTATCCACGGTGAGCTGCTCCTTCAGCGCGCCCACTGGGCTCCTCACGGAGTGTCCGTACACCAGTTGAAATGGGGTGAATCCGAGTGATTCTACTACCGCATCCCTGATGGCGAACAACACGGATGGTAATGCCTCGTCCCAACTACTCCCTTCCTCAGCGCAGTATATCCTCAACAAGCTCTTTAGCGTTCCATGGAAACGCTCCAATGCTCCCTGCGACTGAGGGTGATACGGTGACGAGCGCACTTGCTCTACTCTCCATCCTTTCACAGTTTCCCTAAACAACTTCGACTGGAAGACACTTCCCTGGTCCGTCTGGATAACCTTGGGCATTCCTACCCACGCAATGTAGTTCTGTAGTCTATCCAGAACGGCTCTCGACGTCACTCTTCTCAGGGGGATTGCTTCAGGGAAACGGGTGGCCGTGCACATTATGGTCAGTAAGTATTCGTGGCCTTTTTTGGTCCTCGGCAACGGACCTACACAGTCTATCAAGACTCTCTCAAAAGGCTCGCCAAATGCCGGTATGGGCTTTAAGGGTGCCTTTGGTATAGCCGGAGCCGGCTTACCTGCACGTTGGCATGCCAAACATGTCCTACAATACTTCGTTACCTCCTTCCACACGTTCGGCCAGTAGAAGTGCTCCTGCACCTTATTTAAGGTCTTCTTCACCCCTAAATGCCCTGCCATATCTACGGAGTGGGCTAGTTCTAACACAGCCGCCCTAAACTCCTTCGGCACTAACACTTGGTGCTTCTCCAACCATACCTTATCTGCGCCGGCTTTGTCCGGTCGCCATTTCCTCATTAGTACATCATTGTCCAAGTAGTAATACACGGGGGACTCCGGACATGAATTTCCCCCTTTTGCCTCCCTGATTAGATCTATAAACTCCTCTTTCTGAGCCCTAATCAGGTCCGCTCGGTTCACGCTGAACTTTTCAGGTAGGGTCATTTTCACTTCCTGTCTCCTCGAATCCTCATTCTTCTGAGCTCGATCTTCATCGAACAGCCCAGACATGTCCATGTTGACCTCCTCCCTTGGTGGAGTCAACACTGCCATATCATCTCCAATGTCTTCCTCGGCGGCTACGTCCGACTCTGTCACTACACAGGCCGGGTATACGATGACTTGACTGTCCTCTGCCTCATCTTCAAGGATGCTGGCTAGATCTATCTTGTCCGGCGTTCCACTTGTACCGCGGTCCTTCTGGTTCACCTCCGGCACAGCTTTTACTATCAGCTCTGGCAACACCTTGGACCCACACAAGTCGTTCCCCAGGATCTCTTGGACTCCTGGAACAGGTATGTTGGGGCACACTCCCAACATCACCTCCGCCGACAAATAATCTGACTTTAACTGGACAGCACACACGGGCATGTCACTCTTAGACAACAACCCATGAACCTTTATCCTCCTACTGCCAGCTAACAGTCGATCATTTCTTATTAGGCCTCTCAGAATCAAGCTCTGATTGGCTCCAGTATCCCTGAGGATACTAACCTCCACCTCGGGTTGACCTTCTATGCCGACCCAACCTTTACTAATGAACGGCCTATACCGCTCGTTCATCAAATCTACCTTCTGTGGTTTGTCTTGTTGTACATCAACGTACTTCTACCGGGGATCACATGTCGTCAGGGCCACGACTCTCTTGCCCTGCCGACAATCTCGCATCATGTGACCTGATCTGTTGCACTTGTAGCATCTCATTTGGGAGAAATCTCTCCTATACGCCCCGAGTGGCTCTGACTCTGCCCACTCGTATTGGAGTTCCTCGTGCCAGATGTACTACTCATACTCTGTGGAGCTTCATTGGACTCTTGTCTCCTCTGCACATTTTTATTTTCCTGCTTACCTCCAGCAGGCGGACTCGGCAACTTTCCTTCCTGGGGCTTAAAACTAGCTGGTCTGCTTGTCTGCCCCCCAAAACTTCTTCCTCCCCAGACTCCACTGGGTCTGCTTTGCTGCGTCTCGCCTCGCTTCTTACTCTGTTCTCCCTTAAGCTCTTGTACGCTTCAGTAATCATATCTGCCCTATCTGCGGCATCTTTCACCTCCTTTATCCCTGCTTCTTGGATCTTGAACTTTGTTTCGGGATGCATCATCTCCAAGAACTTCTCCATGACCATCAGTTGCTTCAGGTCAGCGTAAGATCCAACTCCAGCAGCCTCAATCCACTTCTGGAATCGTCTTTCCAGATCCCTTGCTGTCTCAGCAAACGTACATGCTCCAACTTTGATCATTTCTCTGAAGCGCTTCCTATAAGCTTCTGGGGTTAACTGAAACGAGCGCAATATGCTGCTCTTTACTGTGGCATAATCCTGGCACTCTTCCAGTGACAATTGGGTGTATGCCTCCCTTGCTGCACCGGTCAATCTTAACTGGACCAGCTGGGCCCATTCCTCCTGTGGCCATTCTTTGATGCTGGCAACTTTTTCAAAATGCTCGAAGAAGCTCTCTGCCTCTTCGGGAACAAACAAGGGAATGTCCTTCTCCCTAACCCTAACATCTGGTGGGTGTGATACCTGGGTGGTGCTCTCTGGCAACCCATGTTCAATCCTTTGCTCAGCCAAGGTTCTATTCGCTTCTATCTGCATTTGTTTTGTTCTCTCTTTTTCTTTTTCGACCTGGGCTTTTTCTTTTTCTTTCTCTTGTTCCAACTCCAGTTCCCTTATTCTGGTTTTCTCTTTTTCTACTTCCAGTTTGGTTTTCTCTTTTTCTACTTCCAGTCTGGTTTTCTCTTTTTCTACTTCCAGTCTGGTTTTCTCTTTTTCTACTTCCAGTCTGGTTTTCTCTTTTTCTACTTCCAGTCTGGTTTTCTCTTTTTCCTCCTCGGCTTCATTTTTCATCTGGAGTTCTAATTTCATCTTTTCCAGCTGGAACTGTCTCTCCTTGTCCTCTCGTTGTTGCTGCATCTGGAGCTCTAACTGGAATCTCTCCAAGCTCCTATTTCGGCTACTCCTGCTACTGCAGCTACTCTTGCTACTCCTACTTGATCCCTGGGATCTCACTTCATCCCGCCCATCATCCTCCTTTCCACTTTCAGCTCCTTTTTGGGCTCCTTGCTCTGCCGCTTCACTTCTGGCTCTCAACTGTCTAAGGATCTCATCCTTCATCCCAGCTACTTTAGATGCTTTCAAACTAATGCCACATTTTTCTGCTATTTGTTTCAATTGATCCCTCGTGCAACCTTCTAAGTCCTCAGGCTTGCCTGACTCCACAAACGCTTGCACCTTATCCATCTTGTCCTGTAAGTCTTCCCAAGAGAGAGAATATACACCTGCGGTCACACAGTTTATCTATTTCAGCAAGGGTGTACAAATCCACTCTTGGACAGGGTGTGGGTGTGTCAGTTCACTCTCCCGGACAAAGGCCCCCAATTTATTATAGTCTGTGGGTTGGTGGTGTTGTCGTCGTGGTTCCTCCTTTGCAGACAACCCAACCCACAACTCGGTAGAGTGCTTATACCTCGCTAGGAGATCACACTAGGCGCTTCTGGCCCTTGGAGAGGGGCTCAACGTCACACATTTAGGGGATGCAGCTCCAACACTTAGCCTCGTTGTCACGTGCACACACCCACTCGAGCCGCTGTGACTCCCCACTCTCTCCTTAGGTGATATGATCTCCTCAATCCCCCTTTGACTTATTAATATTACCTTCTACCCTGTCCACAGCAGTGGTTCTTGGTTCTTTCTCTCTCTCCTTATTTACTACCTCCTGGGAAGGCTCACTAGGACAAGGGCAAACACCAGCAAATTGGGATACATTTACTGGACAAAGCACATACACGATACATACACACATATAATAATAATGAATCCTATACTCTATAATATTACAATCAGGTTGCACTCCAACACCATCAGAACTCTATTATCAGCTTATCAAGTGGTATCCTATCTCCTGGTTCACCACCTGATACTATTAACCTCCTCAAGTTGATCAAGTCTACATACACTGTTGCACCATCAGCAAGAGAATATATATATATATGTATCTATAAATGTGTACAAAGAAAATCAGCATTTGAATGGAATAACATATCAGTATAAATGTTCATTGATACACAACAATGATTAATCGATCAATATCAGTCCTAGAACGCATACATCTGTAGGTAATCCAGCCTACGACTGTAACTCTAAACTTCAGTATAAAACACTCCTTGACATAAGAATGCAAACAGTCACTCACCTCTCACTGCGTCTTGCACGCTAATGACAACCAAACACTATCAACTCCCTATAAGTAATCCACCAGAACTTCCTTTCCACCTCTGGAAGTTCACTACCCTGATATCTTCAGGTTCTTCCGGGCTTCACTACCAGGATCCTCTGCAGCTCCTCCAGGCTGCTACCACGAAGTTTCCTTGAGCAACTACGGTGCTTCACCCTTCTGCTAGGTTCCTCCACAGCTCACTTGGCTGCTACACCATGAAGTTTCCTCGAGCAACTATGGTGCTTCACCACCTCTACAGAAGCATGTGACACTCCTCTTCACTGCTTCTCCTCCCAGCTCGAGGTCCTCTGCTTCACTACCTTGGAGTCTCATCAATTACCTCATCTAGGCTGGCTTCGAAGTTCTCAGCAACTTCTTCCCCAAAGACAAACCTGCAACCCATCGACACTCCAATAAAATGTTTCCCCTTTAACACATAAACAAAAATAACCACACAATATGCTTGCCTCAAACCTCTATCTGTCATCTACATACAGTGAGAGTGGACTCCCCCGTTTTGGGCGGATCCATACTCCACCTCGCCTGGCGGCGGTCCTCACTCGCTGGGAGGGTCTTCCTCCGTCAGGAGCCGGGCTCCCTCAGTCGTCTGTCAGAGCTCAGAGGGGATGGACGTCGCTCCGTGTTCCTCCCTCTCCACTCTCTTATTTCAGGCCTTCTGCCTTATTAAAACATGTCTAACTTATAAATAAACATCGCTACTGTCGCTGGGCACACGACCAACTACAAGCAATCACTATGAACTGGCGTATATCGTGCTTACCACAGATCGTCTGGTCGAGGGCGCTTCTTCCTCTGACGAGGCTTGGTCAGGGCGCTCCACGGCCCACAATAATGCCTCCGGGCGGCTTAATATTCACTAATTATCGCCCACGACTTGAGACCACACGTCCCCAGCTCGATTCCACAGCTGGTACGTCTGGACACTTCTCTTCTCTTCGAGATATATCACTAGGGGTTCCCTTCTGACGGGAGCTCAACGGAGCGCGGCTTTTCCCCTGCGATGTCTGGCCTCAAGTGAGGTCACAGCCCCTCCAGAAGCGAGCCTCACGCCTCCAGCAAAATGTCCACATCTCCTAGCCAGTCATTTATCTGTTTTCTTCTTCATTGCCCATAATCTCAAATTGTTATACATATCCAAGCAACTATTTTACATATGCGTTATCACCTCAATATTTGCTAGACCTTCTAATCAGGTCAGGCTTGATGAATAACTCTCAAGGAGGGAGACTCGTTTCTCCTGTAGGCTGAGATCATAACAATATATATATATATATATATGTCGTACCTAGTAGCCAGAACGCACTTCTCGGCCTACTATTCAAGGCCCGATTTGCCTAATAAGCCAAGTTTTCATGAATTAATATATTTTCTCTATTTTTTTTCTTATGAAATGATAAAGCTACCCATTTCATTATGTATAAGGTCAATTTTCTTTATTTGAGTTAAAATTAACGTAGATATATGTCCGAACCTAACCAACCCTACCTAACCTAACCTAACCTATCTTTATAGGTTAGGTTAGGTTAGGTAGCCGAAAAAGTTAGGTTAGGTTAGGTTAGGTAGGTTAGGTAGTCGAAAAACAATTAATTCATGAAAACTTGGCTTATTAGGCAAATCGGGCCTAGCATAGTAGGCTGAGAAGTGCGTTCTGGCTACTAGGTACGACATATATATATATATATATATATATATATATATATATATATATATATATATATATATATATATATATATATATATATATATATATATATATATATATATATTGGTAGGAGAAAAGCACACAGAAACTGTATTGGAGGGGATCTAAACATTCCCTCTAATGCGTGGTTTCCTCCGAGGCTATGGGTCCCCCTTCTTCCAGCTAGAGGTGGTACTCCCTTCTATATATATATATATATATATATATATATATATATATATATATATATATATATATATATATATATATATATATATATATATATATATATATATATATATATATATATATATATATATATATATATATATATATATATATATATATATATATATATATATATATATATATATATATATATATATATATATATATATATATATATATATATATATGTCGTACCTAGTAGCCAGAACGCACTTCTCAGCCTACTATGCAAGGCCCGATTTCCTAATAAGCCACGTTTTCATGAATTAATTGTTTTTCGACTACCTAACCTACCTAGCCTAACTTTTTCGGCTACCTAACCTAACCTAACCTATGAAGATAGGTTAGGTTAGGTTAGGTAGAGTTGGTTAGGTTCGGTCATATATCTACGTTAATTTATCTACGTTAACTCCAATAAAATAAAATTGACCTCATACATTATGAAATGGGTAGCTTTATCATTTCATAAGAAAAAAATTAGAGAAAATATATTAATTCAGTAAAACTAGGCTTATTAGGCAAATCGGGCCTTGCATAGTAGGCTGAGAAGTGCGTTCTGGCTACTAGGTACGACATATATATATATATATTATATATATAATATTATATATATATATTATATATGTATATATATTATATATATATGTATATATATTATATATATATATTTTATATATATATTGATGTATATATTGAGTGTTGATGTTCGGCAGTCCTCCAATGGCAGGTGTCAAAGCCTTGTCACACTTACATAAAAAAAAGAGACTGCTTGCCTGTTTGTCTGTGGTAAGGTAATGGGAAGACACGCAAAACACAAAATATAAACAATGAAACTTTAATTACTTTAGAAAACAAGATATGAACAAAGACAATCCCTTGGCTTACGTAAAATTCAAAACAAGTCAACAAACAAAACAACATGAATAATTAATAGATGTGAAAATTTACTCTAATATAAAACGTTCGTTCGTTTTCAGGAACGTTCTGTTTTCAAAAGCCTGGATACAGCAAAAAGAAACTTTCATCACGCAATACCTTTGGACTGGAAAAATCTTCTGATGGATGAAATATATAGTGACTTACGCGGAAAAATTAATCAGTTACAGAAAATTCTTAAGCGCAAGTTAGAAAGTTTGATTAAAAATAGTGATTGGAACAAGAAATCTAATCCTAACAACGTGTTGAATCTGTCGTCCAAAACGATATGTGAAAATGTGGTTACTGCTTTGGGTTATGGTATGTCTTTTGCCATTTCAAATCAACCTTCTGCAGTTAAAATTGCTAGTTCATTGTTACAGCTTGAAAAACATAACTCTCTGTCTTCACAAAACCTAAACCTGGTTAAAGGTATTGTTTATGGTTCAATGTTGACGCCCCAAACAAACAATTTTCCCGAAAGATTCAGACGAAGCTTACAGTAGTTAAGAGCCGATCCTTCCATTCATATAACAAAGGCTGATAAATCCAGCACTATTGTTATTTTAAACAAGGAGGAATATATTTCGAAAATGAATGATCTCCTCCTAGATTCTTCAACGTACACTAAGCTTAGGAAAAATCCTCTTGAGGACATCATCAAGTTCTTCAATAGTAGCCTGAGGAAGTTGTTAAGTAAACATAAAGATCTTCTTAATCAATTTACTACTTCATCACCTTCATTACCATATATATATGGTCTTGTCAAGACGCATAAGCCTAACAATCCCATGAGACCTATCATCAGTTCTGTGGGATCCATTTCTTACAAACTCTCCAAATGGCTTACCAAAATCTTGTCCCCTTTGTTAGGAACTATCTCCTCTTCTCATTTGACAAATTCTCTTGATTTAGTTAACAAATTGAATAGTGTTCCTGTCACTCCTGATGTAAAGTTAATCAGTTTTGACGTTTGTTCCTTGTTCACAAAGGTACCGGTCGATGATATTCTCGATTATCTTGCTCGTGAACTAATGAGCCATGATTTACCTCTTTCTGCTGATATTATTGTCAGTCTTGTTAAGTTGTGCATTAAAGAATGTAAATTTACCTTTAATAATGAGTATTATTTACAGACTTTTGGAATGGCAATGGGGAATCCTCTATCGCCATTGCTCTCAAACCTGTACATGGAATTCTTTGAAAAGAAATTTGTTTCAAAAATAACTCCTGGAATCATTCCTTGGTTTAGATATGTTGATGATATCTTGTGTATTTGGCCTTCAGATGTAAACACAGACGAATTTGTAGCCAAACTTAATGACCAAGTCACCTCCATAAAATTTACTATGGAGACTGAAATTGATAAATGTTTGCCATTCTTAGATGTGCTTATTCATAGGGAAAACTCTTCATTAAAGTTTAGTGTTTACAGAAAACCTACGAACAATTTATCTTATGTTCATTATTTTTCAGGGCATAAATACAATGTAAAAAAGTCAATTTTTTCTTCAATGTATCTAAGAGCTCTTCGAGTTGTGAGTCCAGAATTCTTAGATGAAGAATTTAAGAATATTGATTCGATTGGTCTTAAGCTTTGTTACCCACTGAATTTTTTGGAAGTTTGTCGTAACAAAGCTCGTCGTACATATTATAATAATGTATGCAGTGAAAGGACTCGCCCAAAGAATGTGTTATGTTTACCATATTTCTCTGGGTTTGAGAATATTGTCAAGGCCTTGAAACTTTTTAATATAGATGTAATGTTTAGCTACGAAAACACTGTTGGTAAGCTATTAGTAAGGAACAGCCCTCGTAGTGATAATTGCGTCATTTATAAAATACCTTGTAAGGAATGTAATAAGTTCTATGTCGGGCAAACATCTAAAGATTTAAAATGTAGAATATCGCAACATAAATACTCTGTAAGACATGGCCAATTATCTAATGCTTTGTTTGTGCATTTGTCAGAAAAAGCTCACCAAATTGATTGGGAGAGTGCGTCTTCAATAACAAATTGTAAAAGCACCTATAACAGAAACATAATTGAATCCGCTTTGATACAGATCACCAAAGAAAGTAATTTGAATATTAGCAGTGGTCTATATAACTTAGATCCATTTCTAATAGATCAGCTAAAGGGCGATTTAAGTAGAATCATTGAAAAACATTTGTCTCACTAATTTATTGTATATATTTACCTCTTTATGTTATAATTACCTATGTATTATGCTTGTATGTCTGCTGTATCAGATGGGCCATTGGGCTACATCGGATGGGCCAATTGGGTGCATCTGATGGGCCAATGGGCCTTCTGCGTTGTCCAAGTATTGTACCTCACCTTACTTCACCACTCTCTCCTGCCTATTTATACCCATCACTCGATCTGTAAAATGACCTTCTGAAGATGTATTTAATATACGAAAGTACTTAAGGAAATTTCCTGTTTCATTTTTCCTTCGTGGTCTGACATTGTCACATTCTTAATCACGTGTTTATTTTCGTGATATACACACACACACACACACATATATATATATATATATATATATATATATATATATATATATATATATATATATATATATATATATATATATATATATATATATATATATATATATATATATATATATATATATATATATATATATATATATTTATATATATATATCGTACCTAGTAGCCAGAACGCACTTCTCAGCCTACTATGCAAGGCCCGATTTGCCTAATAAGCCAAGTTTTCCTGAACTAATATATTTTCTCAAATTTTTTTCTTATGACATGATAAAGCTACCCATTTCATTATGTATGAGGTCAATTTTTTTATTGGAGTTAAAATTAACGTAGATATATGACCGAACCTAACCAACCCTGCCTAACCTAACCTAACCTATCTTTATAGGTTAGGTTAGGTTAGGTAGCCGAAAAAGTTAGGTTAGGTTAGGTTAGGTAGGTTAGGTAGTCGAAAAACAATTAATTCATGAAAACTTGGCTTATTAGGCAAATTGGGCCTTGCATAGTAGGCTGAGAAGTGCGTTCTGGCTACTAGGTACGACATATATATATATATATATATATATATATATATATATATATATATATATATATATATATAAATATATATATATATATATATATATATATATGTATATTATATATGTATATATATATATGTATATATATATATATATGTCGTACCTAATAGCCAGAACGCACTTCTCTGCCTACTATGCAAGGCCCGATTTGCCTAATAAGCCAAGTTTTCATGAATTAATTGTTTTTCGACTACCTAACCTACCTAACCAAACCTAACCTAACTTTCTCGGCTACCTAACCTAACCTAACCTAAAAAGATAGGTTAGGTTAGGTTAGGTAGGGTTGGTTAGGTTTGGTCATATATCTACGTTAATTTTAACTCCAATAAAAAAATATTGACCTCATACATAATGAAATGGGTAGCTTTATCATCTCATAAGAAAAAAAATTGAGAAAATATAATAATTCAGGAAAACTTGGCTTATTAGGCAAATCGGGCCTTGCATAGTAGGCCGAGAAGTGCGTTCTGGCTACTAGGTACGACATATATATATATATATATATATATATATATATATATATATATATATATATATATATATTATATATGTATATATATATATATATATATATATATATATATATATATATATATATATATATATATATATATATGTCGTACCTAATAGCCAGAACGCACTTCTCAGCCTACTATGCAAGGCCCGATTTGCCTAATAAGCCAAGTTTTCATGAATTAATTGTTTTTCGTTTACCTAACCTAACCTAACCTACCTTTTTCGGCTACCTAACCTAACCTAACCTATAAAGATAGGTTAGGTTAGGTTAGGTAGGGTTGGTTAGGTTCGGTCATATATCGACGTTAATTTTAACTCCAATAAGAAAAATTTGACCTCATACATAATGAAATGGGTAGCTTTATCATTTAATAAGAAAAACATTAGAGAAAATATATTAATTCAGGAAAACTTGGCTTATTAGGCAAATCGGGCCTTGCATAGTAGGCTGAGAAGTGCGTTCTGGCTACTAGGTACGACATATATATATAAATATATATATATATATATATATATATATATATATATATATATATATATATATATATATATATATAAATATATAAATATATAAATATATAAATATATATATATATATATATATATATATATATATATATATATATATATATATATATATATATATATATATATATATATATATATATATATGTCGTACCTAGTCGCCAGAACGCACTTCTCAGCCTACTATGCAAGGCCCAATTTGCCTAGTAAGCCAAGTTTTCATGAAATAATTGTTTTTCGACTACCTAACCTCCCTAACCTAACCTAACTTTTTCGGCTACCTAACCTAAGCTAACCTATAAAGATAGGTTAGGTTAGGTTAGGTAGGGTTGGTTAGGTTCGGTCATATATCTACGTTAATTTTAACTATAATAAAATAAAATTGACCTCATACATAATGAAATAGGTAGCTTTATCATTTCATTAGAAAAAAATTAAAGAAAATATATTAATTCAGGAAAACTTGGCTTATTAGGCAAATCGGGCCTTGAATAGTAGGCCGATAAGTGCATTCTGGCTACTAGGTACGACATATATATATATATATATATATATATATATATATATATATATATATATATATATATATATATATATATATATATATATATATATATATATATATATATATATATATGTCGTACCTAGTAGCCAGAACTCACTTCTGAGCCTACTATGCAAGGCCCAATTTGCCTAATAAGCCAAGTTTTCATGAATTAATTGCTTTTCGACTACATAACCTACCTAACCTAACCTAACCTAACTTTTTTGGCTACCTAACCTAACCTAACCTATAAAGATAGGTTAGGTTAGGTAGGGTTGGTTAGGTTCGGTCATATATCTACGTTAATTTTAACTCCAATAAAAAAAAATTGACCTCTTACATAATGAAATGGGTTGCTTTATCATTTCATAAGAAAAAATTTAGAGAAAATATATTAATTCATGAAAACTTGGCTTATTAGGCAAATCGGACCTTGCATTGTAGGCTGAAAAGTGAGTTCTGGCTACTAGGTACGACATATATATATATATATATATATATATATATATATATATATATATATATATATATGTCGTACCTAGTAGCCAGAACACACTTCTTTGCCTACTATGCAAGGCTCGATTTGCCTAATAAGCCAAGTTTTCCTGAATTAATATATTTTCCCTAATTTTTTTCTTATGAAATGATAAAGCTACCCATTTCATTATGTATGAGGTCAATTTTTTTTATTGGAGTTAAAATTAACGTAGATATATGACCGAACCTAACCAACACTACCTAACCTAACCTAACCTATCTCTATAGGTTAGGTTAGGTTAGGTAGCCGAAAAAGTTAGGTTAGGTTAGGTTAGGTAGGTTAGGTAGTCGAAAAACAACTAATTCATGAAAACTTGGCTTATTAGGCAAATCGGGCCCTGCATATTAGGCTGAGAAGTGCGTTCTGGCTACTAGGTACGACATATATATATATATATATATATATATATATATATATATATATATATATATATATATATATATATATATATATATATATATATATATATATATATATATATATATTGTGACGGTAACGCGTTGGTGTTCGGCTGTTCAAAGCTAGGGGTATGGCCTCGTCACATAGTATAAAAAAAAATAGAAAATCTGGAACTTCGTCTGTGGTAAGGTAAGGAGAATACACACAAAACACAAGTAAACTTTAACAATGAAATTTTAATTACGTTAAATAAACAAAACATGAATAAAAGGGACAAACAAATTCGTATAATAAAATCAATCAATCAAAATAATAAGAATAATTAAATGACACAATGAAAAGTTACGTTAAGACAAGTGAGCAAAATAACAAGAAGTGCAATATACAAAAAATGAGAGGTGCTGGAATATTGGCTTTAAGCTATCACCTCTCTCAGTACACGTACGCCAAAGCTTACGTCTAGCAGGGAGAAGTGTTAACTGTGTGAAAGCATGGAATATTCTGAGGACTGAGGTCGTGGCGGCCCCAGACATCAAGTAGTATGGGGGGGTGGAGTGCAGTTGCAGCCCGACCGGCGACCAATCAGAGGAGCCGGCAGCAAGACAGGTAGTTTGGCGGTTTGAGTCTGAGCAGGTGTTCTTGGCTGCATACGTTTTGCACTCTGGCAAACCTTGCTGGTGTTGTTGTCGTTGTTGGACATTTCTTCCATAGTAGTTATATATATTTGTTGCGACGTATTTTTGGAGGGCAGAGCAGGCTCAATCTCTTGAAGGAGATTACCGTCACAACTCTCCCCCGAAGCCTGCGGTTCTGGAAGAAGTACGTCGTTATGTGGTGGAATAATAGATGGAGTCGCTTCTACTTCATAAACTCTGGAGAGATCATTGGCTAAGATGTTGTCGGAATCTTGGTATAGCGTGTCTCCAGGTTGAATTTCTGCAGTTAGCAAGCCCATAGTAGAAGACGTTGAGATGAGAAGTGGGCGTGCTGCAGGAGGTGTAGGATGGTGTGGTCCGTGTTGATGGTGGACCGTGCACTTTTCAGGTGTGGAGTGAAGTGCTGGAGCTTCAGGATGATGAAGAGTAGCTCCTTGCCAATTGTTCCGTAGTTCCTTGTAGCAGTAGTCGCTGACAGGTGTATTCTTCTCGCCTCGTTGCTACATCACGACACCACCAACGTCGGTACCATTGGCGTCGACATGGAGGATGAAGGGCTTATCTGACGAGGTGAGAGTGGAATTAGAATAGGGCAAAGGAGCACGATTATTATCCTGAAAGCATTTGGGAAGATCATTAAGGATTTCGGAATTAGAAAGCGCCGACTCCTTGTCAGTGCTTTCGGGAGGAGAAGCTGGGAAGGTCTCACTGTGGATGTAGGGTTCTGTGAAGGTAGAACAGTTAATCAGGACAGTGGGAGGAGTACCATTATATTGCTTCAGGAGGTTGACGTGGCACAGCTGGGTCTTCCGCCGCCTATCTGGAGTCTCTATTACGTAGTTGTTGTTATTCCTGCACTCTTTGACGCAGTAGGGTCCTGAAAACCTGTTTTGTAAAGGTGAACCTGGGATAGGGAAGTATGCAAGGACGAAGTCTCCCGGCTTGAATTTTCTTACATTGCTGGTCTGGTCGTAATGAGTCTTCATTCTCTCCTGGGCTTTCAATAGATTATCATGGGCAAAGCGGTGGACTCTCTCTAGAATGTGTTGAAGGTTTTGAAGAAACTGGGGCACATTCTGATGCTCACTGAAGGTGGCATCTCTGAGAGAGTCTTTGAAAGCCTTAAGGGGAGTACGGCACTTACGGCCGTAGAGCATCTCATAAGGGGATACTCCTAGGGACTCATTGGGGAGACTTCTGTAAATACACATTATAAGGTCAATCTGCTTATCCCAATCCTTAGAGGTTTCACTACAAAACTTTTTCAAGAGTGCTTTGATTGTCTGATGACTACGTTCAAGAGAACCCTGTGAAGCAGGATGATAGGGGCTGGACAATACCTGTTTGATGTTGAACTCCTCCAGTGTCCTTTTGAAGAGATCACTGGTGAAGTTGGTACCACAGTCGCTCTGAATCTCCCTGGGAAATCCGTATTGAGTGAAGATCTTCAATAGATGTTTTATAACCGTAGCAGCCGTGATGTTCTTCACTGGAACTGCTATGGGAAATCTGGTGGTAGGACACAGGATGGTTAGGATGTAGGCGTTACCTGAACTGGTCCGAGGTAAAGGACCAACACAGTCTATTATGAGTCTGTGGAAAGGTTCCGCAGGCACCTGTATTGGAATCAGTGGCGCTCTGGGAATGGAGATGTTCGGTTTGCCTGCCATCTGACATGTATGACACTGTTTGACGTACTGTTTGACGTTATTTACCATACCTGGCCAGTAGTAGTATTGACGAATTCCATGGTAAGTCTTGTTGAAGCCGTAGTGGGAGAGCGCTCCGTGGGCCAGGTGTAGAATAGTGGGCCGCAGGCTGGTGGGAATCACAAGTTGTTCGATGTTGGCCCAATCGTCCTCCTCCTTCAGTTTACTGGGTCTATATCTGCGGTAGAGCAAGTCGTTCTCTAGGAAGAACCCAGGAATACTGTCGGGTTGAGTCTCAGCCTGGAAAAACAATGGTGTTAAAGTAAGATCTTCCCTCTGCAACTTACGGAACTCCAACTTGGTCAGATGCGGGGGGAGTTTCTGAGGGTCTTGAGGGACAGCGGTAGCAGTAGAGTCAGCTGGCTGTGGACGTGCGGCTTGTGCACGGGTGGTCACGAGAACCGGAGGAGAAACTTCATCACTCTCTTGAACCTCTGCTGGAACATACTCTAGAATAGGGTTACTTGGCACAGAGTTACACACCTGGGGTTTGTCCATGACGATCAGGTTGGTCGGTTGCAGGTCTTCTGCCAAGTCGTTGCCTAGGAGAAGTTGCACTCCAGGCATGGGAAAAGGCTTTTCCCTGACGGCGACTTGGACTTCCCCGTTCACGTAGGGACAATCCAGGTGGACTCTGGCGAGAGGGTATGGAGTGGTAGCAGTGAGGTCAGTGATGAAGACTGTTTCTCCGGTGTAGACGATGTTGGGCACAGCCGACTTCAAGATGATCGATTGTAGAGCCGCTGTGTCCCTCAAGATCTTCAATTTGAAACGTCCCTCCGGATTTGAACCGTTGGCAGAGACAGTTCCAGTATACAGGTGGTTACTGAAAAGAGAAAGATCATTAACATTCATTAGATCATTAACACCAACATTCATCACAGGTTTACCGGACTTAGGAGGAGTTGGTTTGGGTTTTTGTTGGTCAGTGGTTCCCTTGTATTGAGACTTACCACACTTGTCTATGGTATGTCCATAGAGTCTACAATACTTGCAGTACAGTTGCGAACCAGCTTGATCGGGGCTCACTTTCTCGTAACTGTACCACGACTTCTTACTGGAGGATGGTTCGGGTGTCAGCCGGTGGATGAGGCTGTAAGTGTCAGCCGACTTAGCACACTTCAGGTAGTCGGTTTCTTCTTTATCTGCTAAGTAGAGGCGGACAGGAGGCGGCACACGTCTCAAGAATTCTTCAACAAGCATCAGGTTGACGAGTTCTGTAAAAGTAGAGACATGTGCTGCTTCCAGCCATTTCATGAAATACCTCCGTTTCGTGTTAGCAAACTCGAGGAAGGTAGTGGTACTTGCCTTCAGGTGGTCACGGAATTTCCTTCTATAACTTTCTGTGGAAAGTAGGTAGGCGTCCAACACTGCTTGTTTCAGAGTGTGGTAGTCATTCTCAGACGCCAAAGTACTGAGTGTGACTGCAGCTCTACCTGTAAGATGGACTCTGAGAAGTGTGGCCCATTGCACGACAGGCCAACTGAGTTGATTAGCAAGAGTTTCAAAGGTGGTGAAAAACACGTCAACTTCTGCTTCTACAAAGGATGGCATTAACTTACGTGCATGTGATATATTAAAACTGACGGGAAGATTGGCAGTAGCTTGCTGGCGTTGAGCGAGGTGTGAAGTTTCCAACGTGTATTCTCGTTGACGACACTCTAGAGCCAGAGTCGCTTGTTGCTTGTCATGTTCGCGTTGTATCTCCAACTCGCGTTGTTTGGTTTCAAGCCGTACGCGTTCCCGCTCCTGGAGTAAGGCAATCTCACGTTCTTGTTCTTCCCTTCGTATGGCAGCAGCTCGTTCTTGTTGTTCGAGGGCTTCCCTTTGCTGTTCGCGTTCAATCTTGGCCAGCTCTAGTTTGAGTTTCAGCGTTGCCAAGTCAGTTTTATCTGCAATATAGTAAGTTTCATGAGTTTCAGAGTCTATCTTACCTTGCTCTAAATAGTAATCCAGCAACAGGTTGTGTAGGTCGTTTTTGTTGGCTTGGTAGGGAACTTCTAGTTGACCAGACCACACACTAGAAATTGAAGGGACGACGACGTTTCGGTCCGTCCTGGACCATTCTCAAGTCGATTGTCACAATCGACTTGAGAATGGTCCAGGACGGACCGAAACGTCGTCGTCCCTTCAATTTCTAGTGTGTGGTCTGGTCAACATACTTCAGCCACGTTATTGTGACTCATCGCCTGAACTTCTAGTTGATACTCATGTGCAAGAGTTTGTAATTCAGTCCTCTTGGCACGACTTAAAGTCCCTATTTCACCTGCTGGATTTGCACGGAAAGCTTGGAGACGAAACATGGTGAAATTAGCAAATAAAGGTACACGAATATTCAATAGTGAATGTCAGAAACAGGACAACGTGGCAACTGGTACCTATCCTGTGAGATCTTTAACAATTAAAGTTAAGTAAAAGATGTTAAATGATTAAATTAAATCAAGGG
>NC_091161.1:25368343-25433343 GCF_040958095.1 Procambarus clarkii | reverse complement strand
AGTGACAGGTGCTTAGCAAGAGTGAAGCCTGGGCAGTGACGTCAGGGACGACTGTACTGTTTCACCAGTTGGGTGATGACGTAGTGGCTGGGCCAGTTCCCAGCAAACACAAAACGTTTGTGGACGTTTTTAAATGGTGCCACAAAGGTAATACTGTAACTTTTGACATAAATACGTATATCTGACGATATTTAAACCAAAGGATATAACTAAAAACATATATTCTTGAGACAGTTTTTTAAGATTTATAAAAAAATTTAAAATAATAGTGAATGCTATGGAATTATAATGTTTTCATGCTTTATATTTAAGAATAAATAATTTTCAGTCAACATTTTTTTTTTTTTTTTACTTTATGTAAACCTATCCAATTTACATTCTTATAATATAAATATAACATTTACATGACGTCAATATAACGTTATTTACACGACATCATTATGTTATTATGATGTTATATTAACGTATAATTCCTGTATGAAAACCAGAATATATATTGAACTTTATGTTTTAAACCTTGTAAAGTTATCATAAAACTTGAAATAAAATAAAATAAAATGTTTATTTAGGTAAGGTACATACATTCAATAAATTTTTACAAAGATTGGTTGACTTATAGGTAGAGCTAGTACATACGATGCCTAAAGCCACTATTACGCAAAGCGTTTCGGGCATGATAAACTTAAATGACAAGCTTAATACTAATTGAGCATAATGAGTAGAATGAAAACAAGAAATGAAAACATAGCTGAAAAAGCAGCACAAATACAATTATGTCGACAAACAGCGCTCTTTAAAAAAAAAACAGACATTGGTTGACAATAGAAGGGTAAGGTAGGTTACAGGGAATTTATTAGGTATAGCTTCGTTTTTATCTTAAACTGGTTGAGAGAGGTACAGTCTTTAACCTGGTTGGGAAGGTCATTCCACATTCTGGGCCCCTTGATATGTAGACCATTTCTAATTTGATTAAGTCGTACTCTAGGAATATCAAAACTGTATTTATTTCTGGCATGGTGCTCATGGGTTCTGTTACAACCTTCTATGAAGCTTTTGAGATCAGGATTGGCATTATAGTTTAGTGTTTTATATATGTATAATACACATGAGAGAATGTGCAGTGACTTAATGTCTAACATATTCAGAGATTTGAGTAGGGGTACCGAGTGATGTCTGGGGCCAGAGTTGGATATTGTCCTAATAGCAGCTTTGTGTTGAGTAATTAGAGGACGTAAGTGATTTTGGGTAGTAGAGCCCCAAGCACAAATACCATAGTTGAGATATGGATAGATAAGGGAGTAAGAGAGAGTCACCAGGGCAGGGTGTGGTACATAATATCTGATCTTAGAAAGAATGCCCACAGTTTTTGAAACTTTTTTTTATATATTTAGAATGTGTCCCTGGAAATTCAGCTTGTGGTCAATGAGAATGCCAAGGAATTTGCCATCTAAATTGTTACAAATTTGGGTATTGTTTATTTTGAGATTTATTTGATTAGAGGATTTATTGCCAAACAGAATATAGAAAGTTTTGTCAATGTTAAGGGTGAGTTTGTTGGCAGTTAGCCAAAGATGGACTTTATTTAGCTCACTATTTACTGTGGCATTTAGAGCAAGGGGGTCAGGACTGGAGTAAATGAAGGTTGTGTCGTCAGCAAATAGAATTGGTTTGAGGTGTTGGGAGGCATTTGGAAGGTCATTAATGTAGATGAGAAAGAGGAGAGGGCCAAGTATGCTGCCCTGAGGAACACCAATGTTGATGGGTAGGGTGGGAGAAATTGTATTATTCACAGAAACATATTGGAGCCTGTCAGTAAGGTAGGATTTGAGGTATTGTAGGGAGTGTCCTCTGACTCCATAATGATGTAATTTAAGAAGGTTTTGGTGGTTGACAGTATCAAAAGCTTTACGCAGGTCCACAAATTACGCTTTGCGTAATAGTGGCTTTAGGCATTGTATGTACTAGCTCTATCTATAAAGCCAACAAACATTGTAAAATCTCTTTATGTATGTACCTTTACCTAAATAAAAATTATTATTATTATTAATAACCCAACAGGGAACTCATTTTTATCAAGAGCTGCGTGAATCGAGTTAAGCATACTAATAAGTGCATCGTTAGTGCTTTTTATGGGTCTGAAGCCATATTGGCAAGGGCTAAGTATATTGAGTTTGGCTAGATATGAGTAAAGCTGCTTATAGATTAGTTTTTCAAAATTTTTTGACAAGTTTGGCAGGATTGATATAGGTCTGTAGTTGTTAACATCTGTGAGATCACCACATTTGTGGACAGGCGTTACTCTCGTTTTTTTTTTTAGAATATCTGGAAAGGTTTGGAGTTCAAGTGACTTGTTGAAGAGCAAAGCAATAGCAGGGGCTAAAGATCTGCAGGCTTTTTTATAAATTAAAGTTGGTATCTCCTCAAGGGCACCAGACTTGGTTTTAAGGGAAAGGATTATCTCATTGACGTCAGTGGAATTAATAGGCTTTAGGTACAGAGCCTGTGGATAGTTACCTGTAAAATAGTCCTTAATGTCAGTACTGGAAGATGGAATATCATTTGCAAGGGATGAACCAATGGAAGAGAAGAACCTATTGAACTCAATAGCAGAATCAGAGGCTGAAAGCTGACCATCGTTATTAGACAGGAGAGTCGGTTTGTTATTTAAAGACTTCTTTGATCCCAATATTTGTGAAATTGTGCTCCAAGTTTGTTTAATGTCGCTCTTTATTTTGGTAAATTTATCTTCGTAGTATTTAGTTTTGGCTCGTCTAATTATCTTAGATAGCAATGATGAGTAATTCTTTGAGAATTCTTTGGAGACAATTCCTAACCTATACTTCTTCTCAAGGTCATGTTTTTTATTAATAGATTTAAGTATTCCCTTTGTAAGCCAGGGATTGTTAAGCCTTTTGGTTGTGACTTGTTTTGTAAGCATAGGACAGTGGGTGTTATAAAGGCTAAGAGTTTTTTGAAGAAATGATTGCACGGCTAGGTTGATGTCCTCTATGTTACCTAACTCGGACTCCCAGTTGACATTATCAGCAGCAGTTATAAAATTGTCTATAGCAGTTTCATTGTGCAGTCTAAAACGTATCTCTCTTGACTCAAGAGGTGGTTTGCTAATGTTAGTTAAGAGAAATGTGGGGTAATGGTCTGTAGTGCTATCGGTGTTTATACCTGAAGTAAGCGGAGAGGTTATGTTTGTCCAGATGCGATCTAGAGTCGTGGCAGTGCTATCAGTGATTCTAGTAGGTCTAGTGATTAAGGGTATGAGGAAGCAGGAATTCATACAATTGAGGAAGCTAACAGCAGTAGGGTGTTCTGGCTTGCTGAGGTCAATATTAAAGTCCCCTGCGATAATTAGGTGGTTTTTGTTCAGTCTGTTATCAAGTATTAGATTTCTAAGGTTTGCGTTGAATTCGGACACATCAGTGTTAGGAATTCTATAAACTGCACCCACAGACAGGACAGACTCGGCACCCTTGACTCTGAAGCTGGCGAAGATATACTCCCCATAGCAGTCTCTAGTTCTAATTTCTTTTAAGCATGTTAGTTCTTGGTGGTAGTAAAGAGCAGTGCCACCACCTCTCTGAAGTTGACGACAGTTGTGAATTGCTGAGTAGTTAGGCATGTTAAAGAGTTGAGTAGTATCCTCTTTCAACCATGTTTCAGTAAGTATAATAAAAGAGAATTTGTTGTCAATAGTTTCAATCAAGGCACTAACATCATCGAAGTGTTTACCTAGGGATCTAAATAAGACGGTAAGCATGCTTTACTTATGAAAATATACAAACAAATCAACAAAAACATTTTAACATAAAAAAACAAACATAACATAAATTAATTGCATGCATGGGAGTTAATTGGAACTCTGTAATATATTGCTTACATGATCCTTAAGGTACAAATCCAGTGTATTTACCCATGCAGTTCTTTCCTAAATCTAAATTTTTCCAATTTTTACACTTTGTTTCGAGTTCTGTCTTGTGTTGCTACTTTTAATACCCCATTAATGTCCCCTTTGTTATGTCCATTCATCCCATTGTGTACCTCTACCATATGTCACTCCTAATTCTTCGCTTTTCTAGAGATTGTAATATAAGCTCTGTCAATCTTTCTTCATATGACAGGCTTCTAACACTTTCGCCGACTAATGACATAGTATGGAGTCAAAATTTTAGCTGCTAAATGTCCACTAATGACGAAGTATGGCATCGAAATTTTAAATATTTGCTAAAATTCAGGTTTTTATCCAATTTTTGGGGGACTGATTTTAAACTGCACGCCAATGTCTTCCCGCTCTGAACTACTAAAGAACAAAGGTTACCATTTATATATGGATAACTATTATAAGTCGGTTTGAATGAGTGAATTGCTGCTTGAAGATAGGTATATACACCTGCGGTACTATCAGATTGCATCGTGGTGAGACTAAAACCCTTCAGATCCAAGCAAAGGGTAAAATGCCAGCAGATACAATTGCGAACACATTGATACCAAAACGAAAGACATATGACGAGAATTGAGGTAACCAAAGTGAAAAGAGTGTACACATTACATTGCACTAGAGTTCTCCCGGGTTACTTTCTCTCACTTTTTCTGTTTTGTGCGGATGGTACGCCGTGCTTTTGGAGTTTATATGCATTCTCAACCTGTAGAGAATTCTATTGCGAACACATTGATACCAAATTGAAAAACCTAGGACGAGAATTGAGATGACAAAAGTTGAAAACAGTATTCACTTTCAGTATTACTACGCTCTCTAATGGAAGGCCAGGCCCTGGAATTCTGGGTAACGCTGCCTGCTTTCATCACGTCAGCGGGTGGAGTGCGCTGCTGTTTTTTGACATTTTATGCATATATTCCAGTTGGGAATTCTATTGCGAACACATTGATACCAAAATGAAAGACCTAGGATGACAATTGAGGTGACCAAAATGAAAAGAGTGTATACATTTTATCGCTCTTGTGCGCTCCCGGGTAACACACACTCGCTTTCTCTGTTTGTTGTGGATGGTAAGCCGGGCTTTTGGAGTTTATATGCCTTTAGTCCTGTAGAGAATTCTATTGCGAATACATTGATACCAAATTGAAAAACCTAGGATGAGAATTGAGGTAACAAAGTTGAAAAGGGAATACACTTTTCAGTATTACCACGCTCTCTAATGTAATGAGAGTTGCCTGAGGGTGGCAGAGCTTTCTTTTTCTGGTACCCTTGGCCTACATTCATCTTGTCGGCGGGTGGAACGCGCTGCTGTCTTTGATATTATATGCATATAATTCTCTTGGGAATTCTATTGCGAACGCATTGATACCAAAATGAAAGACATAGGACGAGAATTAAGGTGACAAAGTTGAAAAGAGTATACACTTTTCAGTATTTCCGCACACTACCGGGGAATGTCCGAAAAAACCTGGGGCCGGATTCAGGAAGGTACTTACGAAGGTTTTTCCTCTTAGCTAAGAGCGTTTTCCGTCTTAGCGCCTTCGTGGCGGCTACGTCCGTATTCAATTAACTACCCTAAGTGGAAAAACCTTCGTAAGTTCATTCTGGGATTTAAGTGTGGTTTCGACCACTCGTAGCTTTACGTAAACTGGATATAAGTCATTTTTTCTCTACTACATAACACTGGGATCGATTTATGATATTGGAACATGACCAAAATATTATAGCTGGTGAATCTAGTGAAGAGGAATCCTTCGTGTTAGTTATATATGCATTCTCTGCTTGAAACTTGAAGTAAATATGTGTTTGATGATAGTAGAATTAGTTTTATAATAGCAAGATATTATACCAGTAGTTATTAAGTAAATAAACACTGGTGAACATGAAATATGAGAGAAGGTGATGAGCCCTGCCTGATGGGATCATTTACTATCACCAAATGCCCCTGTTCACCTAGTAGTAAGGGTGTACCTTAGCTATACATACCCATTTCTAATTTATTTAGTTTGGTTTTATTTTTAAATTAAATCTGGGTGAGACATAAAATAAAAATATGCTGCACAAATGATGTTAGGTAAGGAAAAGGGTAAAAATGTCAAAAACTTTATTCATTGAATACTTAAAGCTATAATTATGACTATATAGATTATTAAAAAAGAGAGAGGGAAGTAGGGGTCCAAGACCTCTTCCTGTTATACAATTTGGGTGTGGAACAAGTAATTATCAAAAGAAGGCACCATGCCGGGAAGGCTATGTAGCAGTAAGGCAGTGAGGTGAGGCAGCTACTTACTTGAGAAATGCTTATTTTATTTACCTATTAAGCGGAGGCAACTTATTTTATTTGAGGAATACTCAGCTGATTCCTCTACATTTAGCATGGAACAAATTTGTGTCCAAGACCTCTTCCTGTTACTCAATTTGGCTGTGTGTAACCAAACTAGAAGTGCTCTACAAATCAAGGGACCCAGAATGTGGAATGACCTCCCGAATCATGTCAAAGGCTGTACCTCTCTCAACCAGTTTAAGAGTTAAACCAAGTACTGCCTAATTAACTCCATGTAACCTAACTTACCTCCTAAATGTCAACCCATGTCTTGCTATTTTTTAAACAACGCTGTTCACCAACATGTGCAATTGCTGATTTATGTTATGTTAACCCCCTTTTTGTATTTTTTATTCCTTCTTTCAACACAATTTATACCTAATCCCGATTACTATTAAGTTTTAGTCTGTGTTTTTTTCCCCCCCACACCTTGCCCGAAATGCTATGAGTATTAGTGGCTTTAGGTATTGTATGTACTAGCTCTGCCTATAAATCCAACATTATGTTTGTAAATCAACTGTATGTACTTTTCCTGAATAAAATGTATTTATTATTTATTTTTTAATCAGTAAGTATTAAAAGAAGGCACCAAGCTGGAAAGGCTATGTAGCACCATTGTGTGTAACAATAAACCAAATTTTTTTTAACAAATAATGCACCTGTATAGGAAAACAAATCCTGTCAGCTGTAAAAATATTGATGCAGTTATTTAAATGAAAAATATAATGAAAGAAATATTACTGGTTTATTTTTATCCTATCTTTTTGTACTGTACAGTATATCCAAGGAAGTGAAAAATTGAGACATAATGCACAATTTAATGAATGATTAGCATGGATTAGCAGTTCAAAAGAAATATGACTTGTATTACATATCAACATGAGATCTTAATGATCCATGGTCAACATGATTTAATAAGGATAATACAGTACTGTATTTGTAATAATACAAACTATAATTTAAAATCTTTATTACTGATTTTTTTTATTAAGAAGATTAGGTATACACAGCAATGTGCTGCTACCCTATTCTATATGGACTATTACACAGTGTAGATAAAAAACTAGCTATAAGTTTATCTAATACGTACTCCCATCTCACAGGATGGTTAGACATACTGTACATGGAATCAATTTGGAAAATACCAGCCTCAATACAAAAAACAAATCAACTCTGACTAAACAACTCTAAGCAATTTTCACAAGAGGTGAGCACTGAATCATGGAAACATTATATTATAATTACTCTTACCAGTTTCTACAAAACTCCTCTCAAACAATGTATTTTTAAACATGTTTAGGTATACACAGCAATGTGCTGCTTCCCTATTCTGTATAAAGGACCACACAGTGTAGAGCAAAAACCAGCTACAAGCTCACCCAACATCCTCACTTCACAGGATGGCCAGTCATACATGGAATTAGGAGAGAACAAAATACTTAATGCTGATCTATTAGCTCCAGTTTTAATCCCTCCCTTTCCACCCAAGAAGCAAATTAGAGATCAGCCCAAGCTTCGTCTTGAGGCAAAGCTCAACGCCTTAAGCCATATTGATGCTCTGTCCACAGAGCATTCTCTCTCTCAAATTATATACACTGATGGTTCCCTACACCGCACCACGGGTGCAGCTGGAAGTGCAGTTGTCCTGACAATGGGCGATGGCCTATACTTTGAGTGGGGAGTCCGTATAAACAACTGGGCCTCTACCCTTCAGACTGAACTATTTGCCTTGATCCTTGCACTGAAATGTGTACAAGTCTCAAAACTTGATACATTAATTGTAAGTGACTCCTTATCATCCTTAAATGCTCTCAACTCTTTAAGACATAACTGTAACATGCTCGTGTCCGAAGCTAGACACAAATACAACAAAATTATTAAGGATGGTAACAGAGTCCATTTCATGTGGTCTCCATCTCATGTTGGCCTCCGAAAGCATGATAGAGCTGATAAGTTAGCCAAAGAATCTGCCTTTAAAGGCGCCGTTGAGTGTAACCTTGGATTGTCAATGCGCAATCTGAGAGCAGCAGTACACCGAGAACTTCAACAAGATCTTGTAGATCTGAGGCAAAGTGAAATTGACACCAGTAATTCCATCTATCATCATACTATCATGCAAGAGGAGCCACACATCTATGGATCATCCAATAAAATCAGCAGACTTCTAGATGTTACTACTGCTCGGCTTAGACTCGGTTACAAGTATCTCTGGGAATTCTCATTATCTGCTGATGTAGACCTGACCAAATGTAAACTGTGTCAACAAAATTATTCGCACACCCTCCGTCACTATGTGATGGAGTGCGAAAAGATACGTGAATTTAGAGACAATTCTATAACCAATGTTCCAGCGATGTGTCAATATTTCATTCAAAATGATCTGCTACCAGAAATTTTAGCCAAATATCCCCAGTTTGCTAACTGTAGGTAGTAACTAAGTGATTGTAACCTATCCACCGCTGCCCACTGAATGGGGGTCGGTGTACAGGACAAACATATAAATTTTGACACTAGCTCTCCACATATGTCAGTTTCTTAATTTAGAACCTGTACTTGAGGTCGATCTCGAACCCATTGTTGATGTGATGACTTATATTGAATTTTGTAACTAGCTCATCAAGATTGTAACTTGCTTAGCTAAATGAATTGTGGGGTTCAGTCCCTGAGCCCATTATGTGCCTCTGTAACCACTCTGTAGACTCATTCCACTACCGCCCACAAGATGGGTATGGGATGCATAATAAATGAACTAAACTAACTAAAGGTTACAAAGTGAAGCGGCAATAGGCAATCTCACAAATGCTCTCCACAATGTAAACTGGGAATCTGAATTTATCAATACACAGGATAATCATTCGTTAACTAGCCTCTTTCTTTCCAAAATTCTAAGCATTTACAATACTTATTGTCCTCTCCTCACCAAGCAAGTTACTGGCAAAAGGTTAAATATTCCCTGGCTCACTGGTGGCATACTTAAAGCAATCGACAAGAAACATGAATATGAAAAAAACTTAGGATTGGCCTAGTTGCAAAGGAAGTAGTTAAGAGGTACTCATTAGTGCTTACCAGGATAATAAGAGCAAAGCGTTCCTATTACGAGAATAGATTCAAAGAAGCAAAAGGCAACATGAAAAGCACATGGAGAGCCATCTCTAACATCCTAGGAGCTAAACAACATTCACATAATAAGATAAAAATCTCCAAAGATAGTTATACTCCAGCAAAAGAAGAATCCGTGGTTTAATAATGAATGTATGAAAGCAAAGGAGCTGAACAAAAGGGCATGGAGGAACTTCCGTAATAACAGAACACCAGAAAGTAGAGAGAGATACCAGAGAACCAGGAACGAGTATGTTAGTGTGAGAAGAGAAGCTGAGAAAAGGTATGAAAATGATATAGCTAATAAAGCCAAGACCGAACCAAAGCTACTACACAGTCACATCAGGAGGAAGACAACAGTGAAGGAACAGGTGATAAAACTTAGGGTGGGCGAGGACAGGTACACAGAGAATGACCAAGAGGTGTGTGAAGAATTCGACAAAAGGTTCCAGGAGTTCTTTACAATAGAACAGGGAGAAGTCACGGCGCTAGGAGAGGTGGCAGCAAACCAGGTGACCTTGGAAAGGTTCGAAATTACAAGAGATGAGGTCAAAAAGCACCTATTGGAGCTGGATGTGAGAAAAGCTGTTGGGCCAGACAGAATCTCACCATAAGTATTGAAAGAGTGTGCAGGAGCACTTTGCTTGCCACTCTCCATAGTGTATAGTAGGTCACTGGAAACGGGAAACCTACCAGAAATCTGGAAGACAGCTAATGTAGTACCAATATACAAAAAGGGTGACAGACAAGAGGCACTGAACTACAGACCAGTGTCCTTAACTTGTATACCATGCAAGGTGATGGAGAAGATTGTGAGAAAAAACCTAGTAACACATCTGGAGAGAAGAAACTTCGTGACAACCCATCAACATGGGTTCAGGGAGGGTAAATCTTGCCTTACAGGCTTGATAGAATTCTACGATCAGGTAACAAAGATTAAGCAAGAAAGAGAAGGATGGGCGGACTGCATTTTTTTGGACTGTCGGAAAGCCTTTGACACAGTACCCCATAAAAGGTTGATGCATAAGCTGGAAAAACAGGCAGGAGTAACTGGTAGGGCGCTCCAGTGGATAAGGGAGTACCTAAGCAATAGAAAGCAGAGAGTTATAGTGAGGGGTGAGTCCTCAGAATGGCGTGAAGTCACCAGTTGAGTCCCACAGGGCTCTGTACTCGGACCTATCCTGTTTCTGATATACGTAAATGATCTCCCAGAGGGTATAGACTCATTCCTCTCAATGTTTGCTGACGACGCCAAAATTATGAGAAGGATTAAGACAGAGGAGGACAGCTTGAGGCTTCAAGAAGACCTGGACAAGCTGCAGGAATGGTCGAACAAATGGCTGTTAGAGTTTAACCCAAGCAAATGTAATGTAATGAAGATCTGTGTCTTGTAATGTAATGAAGAAGTGTGTCTTGATTCCGTGTGTGTCTTGATTCCGTCTGTGCCTTGATTCCTTGTGTTTCTTGATTCCGTGTGTGTCTTGATTCCTTGTGTTTCTTGATTCCGTGTGTGTCTTGATTCCGTGTGTGTCTTGATTCCGTGTGTGTCTTGATTCCGTCTGTGCCTTGGTTCCTTGTGTTTCTTGATTCCGTGTGTGTCTTGATTCCTTGTGTTTCTTGATTCCGTGTGTGTCTTGATTCCGTTTGTGTCTTGATTCCTTGTGTTTCTTGATTCCGTGTGTGTCTTGATTCCGTTTGTGTCTTGATTCCTTGTGTTTCTTGATTCCGTGTGTGTCTTGATTCCGTCTGTGCCTTGATTCCTTGTGTTTCTTGATTCCGTGTGTGTCTTGATTCCTTGTGTGTCTTGATTCCGTCTGTGCCTTGATTCCTTGTGTTTCTTGATTCCGAATGTGTCTTGGTTCCGTGTGTGTCTTGATTCCGTGTGTGTCTTGATTCCGTGTGTGTCTTGATTCCGTCTGTGCCTTGATTCCTTGTGTTTCTTGATTCCGTGTGTGTCTTGATTCCGTTTGTGTCTTGATTCCTTGTGTTTCTTGATTCCGTGTGTGCCTTGATTCCTTGTGTTTCTTGATTCCGTGTGTGTCTTGATTCCGTTTGTGTCTTGATTCCGTGTGTGTCTTGATTCCGTGTGTGTCTTGATTCCGTGTGTGTCCTGATTCCTTGTGTTTCTTGATTCCTTGTGTTTCTTGATTCCGTGTGTGTCTTGATTCCGTCTGTGCCTTGATTCCTTGTGTTTCTTGATTCCGTGAGTGTCTTGATTCCTTGTGTGTCTTGATTCCGTCTGTGCCTTGATTCCTTGTGCTTCTTGATTCCGAGTGTGTCTTGATTCCGTGTGTTTCTTGATTCCGTGTGTGTCTTGATTCCGTGTGTGTCTTGATTCCGTGTGTGTCTTGATTCCGTGTGGGTCCTGATTCCTTGTGTTTCTTGATTCCTTGTGTTTCTTGATTCCGTGTGTGTCTTGATTCCGTTTGTGTCTCTTGATTCCGTGTGTGCCTTGATTTCTTGTGTTTCTTGATTCCTTGTGTGTCTTGATTCCGTGTGTTTCTTGATTCCGTGTGTGTCTTGATTCCGTGTTTGTCTTGATTCCGTCTGTGCCTTGATTCCTTATGTGTCTTGATTTCGTGTGTGTCTCCTGAGTGTGTCTTGTTTCCGCGTGTGTCTTGATTCCGTATGTTCCCGTGTCCGTCAGAGTCTTAGGTTAGTCTTAGGTTAGGTTAGGTTAGGTTAGGTTAGTTAGTGTCCGTGTCAATGTCTATGTCATTGTCCCCGGGGTTTTGAGTCCAGGATGCCATTTGTGTCCCCTCAAATTGCCTCCCTTATCTCCACCTTGGGATCGTGTCAGTGTCCATGTGTGTCTTGATTCTGTGTGTGTCTTGAGTCCGTGTGTATCTTGAGTCCGTTTGTGTCTTGATTCTGTGAGTGTCTTGAGTCCGTGTATGTCTTGATTCTGTGTGTGTCTTGAGTCCGTGTGTGTCTTGAGTACGTGTGTTGATTCCGTGTGTCCGTGTCCGTTAGAGTCTATGAGTGTCCGTATCCGTGTCCGTGTCATTATCCCTGGGGTATTGAGTCCAGGATGCCATTTGTGTCCCCTCAAATTGCCTCCCTTATCTCCACCTTGGGATCGTGTCAGTGTCCATGTGTGTCTTGATTCCGTGTGTGTCTTGAGTCCGCGTGTGTCTTGAGTCCGTGTGTGTCTTGAGTCCGTGTGTGTCTTGAGTCCGTGTGTGTCTTGATTCCGCGTGTGTCTTGAGTCCGTGTGTGTCTTGAGTCCGTGTGTGTCTTTAGTCCGTGTGTGTCTTGAGTCCGCGTGTGTCTTGAGTCCGTGTGTGTCTTGATTCCGCGTGTCTTGAGTCCGCGTGTGTCTTGATTCCGTGTGTGTCTTGAGTCCGCGTGTGTCTTGAGTCCGTGTGTGTCTTGAGTCTGCGTGTGTCTTGAGTCCGTGTGTGTCTTGATTCCGCGTGTGTCTTGAGTCCTGTGTGTCCGGGTGTCTTTGGGGTTTTGGGTCCAGGAAGCTATTTGTGTCGACCCAAATTGCCTCCCTTCTCCCCACCTGAAATCCAGGTGAATTGAAAGACCTGCCCGAGGTCAGTGGATCCAGGTATCCGTCCGTGGGCCCCCGGATTTCAACCCTTCCCCACATTCCAAGGGGTCAGTCAATCAATCTTCAGCTATCCAGAGAATCTATCGAAACTGATGCTCCTACAGGAGGGGACACACAGATAAATCTGTTAGTGTCTATTTATCAACATTTGCAATGATTGACGTGTGAAGTTGTGAGTTTGTGTTGACAGATAGAAATTCATAACAGCTTATTCGATGAGGTTGCAGTCCAGTGAGGCAGTTTCATGAATGAATATTGGAGAATTTAGGCAAACTGACGTGTGTGTGTGTGTGTGTGTGTGTGTGTGTGTGTGTGTGTGTGTGTGTGTGTGTGTGTGTGTGTGTGTGTGTGTGTGTGTGTGTGTGTGTGTGTGTTTAAAGGTATGTATTATTTAATATTTAGTGTGGTGTGTGTGTGTGTCCAAATGAGTTTGTGAATGGTAAACAAGCAATCCAATACCTAATATGTGCTAATCTAGGCCTCGTTTTGTATACATATATATATGTGTTTACTAGGGAATGAAAATCCGGTTTGTTTTATTCTAAGTTTTTTCAACAATAATTTTTTTTTTTTTTTTTTTATTTTTATTTTTACATGCAAGCATGCGTATAATGTACAAGAAAAACAGAACAAATATAACATAGAACAAAAGTACAAAGCACACATATGTACAAGGACAAAGGAACAAATCAATAGAAGACCAGCCAGAAGGGCTGACCACAAAAAAAAATGCATATACAAACAATACACAATTAGTAACAGTGTAATACAAACATAAGGGAAAACCCCAGGACAAAATGCACACAAAACAAGCCTGCTAACACCTCAAATACATACAGAGAGGCGAGAAACATACAAGAATAAGGACAATAACAATAAAGAAAACAGATCCGCCATAACAAACGGAAGGCAAAACATAACAAAGAGCACACGCCAACAGCCTGAAGGGCACACAATATGACAAACAAGTGCACACGACATCCATAACCAAACACACAAACGCATAGGAACCGCACACCCCCCCACGAGCCATACAAAAAACCCACAAAACCAACCGGAGCACGCAGGAACCGGGAAACAATACCCACCCCACCCACTCACATACACACCCCACAACCAGGCAACACAAAATACATAGAAATCACTTGCGAGGAACATCGGAAGAAACGTACTTCTCCGGGAACAGCTCACAAGGATATTTCGACTTGTAAGCTTCCCAGACGAGATCGTCAAGGTCGGTAGGGTTTTTGATCCCCCGCGCTCGAGCGGGTATCATAAACTCAGGAACATCTATATCTGGCGGCATCGGCCAATGCCTAAGGTCACTGACGCAAGTCGCATAACGAGGCTGGGGAGCGCCAACCACGCCCTTCGAGGAAGCAGATGACACCAGAGAAGCGGACGAGGGTCGCCGAGCCTGCCACGCCTTCGCCATCGGAGCAGGTGACGGACGCTGAGACGATAGCACTTCCACGGATACCGCAGGAGACACGGAAGGGACTGCAGGAAACGGAAGAGGCGGCAAGACCGCCGCCGAGGAAACGGGTAACGAGGAAGGGGCCACAGAACATCCAGAGCGAGCATCCTTTCTCAACATCACCACCAGACCACCCCGCTCACCACCAACTACAGCAGGGGGAACCACCGCCCACGAAGAACCGGAGCCATCCGACGCAGGCAACGCACCTGAAGCAGGACCCTCGGACACCGGACCAGAAGTGGAGGCCGAAACGCCGGCACCGGCATCCTCAGGCAAGTGTACCTCCGCCACCACCGTAGTGTGCACCACATCCGGAGCCACGCCACCGTCAACGGAAGTACGACACTCGTCGAATTCGCCAACATCAGCCCACACAGAAGAACGCCGGGAACGCTTAGGCTCGGGCCGCACATCATCAGACCCGGAGGCAGACTCAGCGACCCGCGCAGCACCAACCGAGCGAACCGACGCACGCCGCAGCACGGCAGCCTCCTCAACCACACGGGGCACCAGGCCAGGCACAGGAGGGAATTCCGGATCCACCTCATCTCCCAGCACAGCCGGGACAGACGGCGAGGGTGCAGGGACCGGGACAGACACAGCAGAGGAAGAACTGGAAGACGAGGGGTCTGAGCAAACGGCAGGCGGAAGAGGCGCAGGGACACCAGCCGGAGCACTAGGCGAGGACCCAACCTCTGGAAGAGATGCGGCAACAACAGGGGGCGCAACAGGCGGAGCAACAGCTGCTACAGAGGGCACCTCCTCAGCCGAAGAGACGTCCATACCCACCGAATCATCCCCCACAGGAAGGGGCGGAAAATCCTCCTCACTGAAGAGGTTCACTGGTGCAACAGGAGGCGCAGAACAGTCAGCAGCCTGATGGCCCAAAAGACCACAACGATAACACGTCCGCGGCTGACGGGCGTAAAACACCCGAACGTTGTACCCCATAAGGCGCACAGAGGACGGAATATCCGCCCGGAGCCTCATGCCCAGGGTGCGAATGTTAGACCTCACACCCTTAAGAGGACTAGAAGACACCACGTTCACTCTCACACTAACAACTGCGCCAAACCGCCCGAAATACCGCCGTAGCAGTGCCTCTGGAAACTCCAAGGGAGCCCCATGCACACTGATGTAAGTAAGTGCACCACTTCTATCCGAGAGGGTGACAGTGCCCGCACCATCCGGCAGGGGCAGTGTCCGCCCCTCGTATCGCCGGAGAAAATCGCGATACGCCGCCTCCTCTGCAAACTTCACAATGGCCCTACGGGCCGTTACCAACTCGACCCCATAAATCGCAAACACAGGGACAGAGAGCAGTTCACAAGCCAGGGCAATCTCCGGGTAACCAGCCCGCACAGAGAACTCTAGTTCCACAGACTGAGCCCGGACGACTGGGGGTAGAGGGACCCCCATCGTAACGCCACGTCAGCACAGGCGAGCAGGCACACACCCGCCCCCAACCGGCCGAAACGGGCAAACAACACCAAACTGCTGGAGCGCCGATTCAACACGTCTGCCCCGCACCGAAGCTAGGGCCAGACTCCTTTCAACAATAAATAGTACATACGCGAACGAACGGTTCGGCTGGGTAAGTATAGCGTTGTGGCGGCCATTTTCTCTGTTAGGCGGGGGTTGGGGGAAGGGGGGGGGTTGGTCTCTGGTAATTGTGGTATAGGGGTAGTTATATTTGGGCCTCGGTTGGGGGGTAGGGTGTTGGTAGGGGGGTGGGGGCCCAGGGAGCAGCAGAGGGGGGACCTGAGGGAGAGGCATGGAGTTGCTAGTTAATCATTAAGATATTAATTTGTGGAGATAGGTTATATAAGGAAAGATGTTTAGGAAGGAATAAGAAAAGTGTTTGGAACTGATGAAAGTATATGAGTTATTGTGATTCATGTTAGAAGAAAGATATGTGCTTTAAAAGGTGAAGAGATTTGTAAAGGACTTTATCTGCTTAATAATATATTAATTAACGGTAAATGACCATTGGAGATAGATATTCAACAGCATAATGAGTGGACAAGTTTTAGCAGGAAGGCCGGCACAGAGAGAGAATGGACCGATAAATAGTTAGACATTTTTTCTCGAATGGTATACTCTAATAATCATAGGTACATATTTCAAAGCGCGACATTCGTGCGCGCGCGCGCACACACACATACACACACACACACACACACACACACACACACACACACACACACACACACACACACACACACACACACACACACACACACACACACACATATATATATATATATATATATATATATATATATATATATATATATATATATATATATATATATATATATATATATATATATATATATACATACATACAGTCTCGACAGTCAAATTGCAGAAACTGACACAATTATGACAAGGATCACTCATATTGGATATATACACACACAGATAAATTCACGTGGATAAGTCACTCCAATTACACGTATGTACACACACAGACAACATATTTCAGTGAGTGTGGCCCATAGTATACATTAATACTCACACATGGCAGCCCATTCACTATTAATTGGTGTACATATTCATTCACACACATGTTTATGTGTCACTTTCTTATAAAATACACACACACTGAAAGGAATCTTTGAGAACATTATATACCACATATGTCAGACCAATCCTGAAGTATGCAGCTCCAGCATGGAGTCCACATCTAGTCAAGCATAAGACTAAACTGGAAAAGGTTCAAAGGTTTGCCACCAGACTAGAACCCGAGCTAAGAGGTATGAGCTACGAGGAGAGACTACGGGAATTAAACCTCACTTCGTTGGAAGACAGAAGAGTTAAGGGGGACATGATCACCACATTCAAGATTCTCATGGGAATCGATAAGGTAGATGAAGGTAGGCTATTTAACACAAGGGGCACACGTACTAGGGGACACAGGTGGAAACTGAGTGCCCAAATGAGACACAGAGATATTAGAAAGAACTTTTTTAGTGTCAGAGTAGTTGACAAATGGAATGCATTAGGAAGTGATGTGGTGGAGGCTGACTCCATACACAGTTTCAAGTGTAGATATGATAGAGCCCAATAGGCTCAGGAACTAGTACTCCTGTTGATTGACGGTTGAGAGGCGGGACCAAAGAGCCAGAGCTCAACCCCCGCAAGCACAATAAGGTGAGTAAAATTAGGTGAGTACACACAAACTCATTGTTAATTTTCCCTGGAACACAACCCGACAAACCGTTTAACAACCAGGTACCCATTCACTGCTTCGTGAAGATAATCGTTAAGTTAATTATTGGTGCCTAGTCAATCCGCTCTTCCCCTGCCAGCCAGGATATGAACCCAGGCGAAATCGCTTGCGAAGCGCGAGGTGAGTGCCTTACCACTGATCCACAGGGACTGCCCAAATATGAATGCCATCAGCAGCACTAGCAGTTGGTGTTACCAGGCAGGTTACCCATCCAATTACTAACCAAATTGAAAGTTGCTTAACTTGGCTAATGGGACGAGAAGCAGTGTCCTTTAAGTGGTAGTATGGCCGTTGTTATTGTATACAAGTGGTAACCAATAACTTGTGAGTGAGTGAGTGAGTGAGTGAGTGAGTGATGATAATGGTAACTGCGGCGGAGGATACTCACACATACCAGCCAATTCTCCATTAATGATAGTTCTTATAGTCAAACAAACCAACCAAAAGTGGACTATTGCACCAACATGGAAATGTTTGGATGCCATTGATCTCGCACAAATCGCTTATAAATGCCACCCGCCGCTATTTATAAAACCTAAACAATCCTCTTCTAAGCACGAATGACTACTCTTAGGCCTTGGATTATGTTCACTTAGGCTTCATTGAGTCAATACATATAACTTCTTTGAGTCGGGGGACAGGCAGACAGGCAGTCTATATATACATGTTAGGCATATAAAGTGGTCTCCAACACCCACCCCACAAGGTTAAACTAACCCTCACTCACCAGGATGCTAGTAGCTCACTAACTCCTGGATACCTATTTACTGCTAGGTGAACAGGTGCATTGGGTGATAGGAAACGCTACCAACAATTACAGCCCTGCCCGACCGCGATTCGAACCCTGGAATCCCTTATTGAGAGTCGAGAAGGAACACATCATTCATGTTACATATATGTGTACTCACCAATTTGTGCCAGGAGGATCAAGCATTAATCTTAGAGTCTGCCTTTAAGCCGTCAGTTGTTTATAGCAATAACTCTTGGCCTATTTCCTAACTTAACCTAGCCTAGCCTATACCCTACCCTAACCTATAACCTACCACAATCTAAAACCAAACCTAATATAACCTAACCTAATCTAAACCTAACCTAGCCTACACCTAAACCCAATCTACCTAACTTACCTAACTAAGCTAACCTAACCAAACCTAACCTAACTAACCTAACCTAACTAACCTAACCTAACCTAACCTAACTAACCTAACCTAACTAATCTAACCTAACCTAACTAACGTAACCTACCCTAACCTAACCTAACCTAACCAAACCTAACCTAACTAACCTAACCTAACCTAACCTATCCTAACTTAACTAACCTAACCTAAACCTAACCAAACCTAACCTAACTAACCTAACCTAACCTAACCTAACCTAAACCTAACCTAACCTAACTTAACCAAACCTAACCTAACCAAACTTAACCTAACTTAACCTAACCTAACCAAACCTAACCTAACTAACCTAACCTAACCTAACTAACCTAACCTAAACCTAACCAAACCTAACCTAACTAACCTAACCAAACTTAACCTAACCTAACCAAACTTAACCTAGCCTAACCAAACTTAACCTAACCTAGGGGCTGGTCCCAAACCTGCACACAGAAATAACATCACATGAGACCAGAAGACATGGCAGGATGTGCAGAATACCCCCGTTGAAAAACAGAGGTGCAACTGGTACTCTGAGAGAGAACTCTATCAACATCAGAGGTCCGAGACTGTTCAACACGCTTCCACTACACATAAGGGGCATAACTGGCCGACCCCTCACAGTGTTCAAGAGAGAACTGGATAAGCACCTCCAAAGGATACCTGATCAACCAGGCTGTGACTCATACGTCAGGCTGCGAGCAGCCGCGTCCAACAGCCTGGTTGATCAGTCCGGCAACCAGGAATCCTGGTCGACGACCGGGCCGCGGGGACGCTAAGCCCCGGAAGCACCTCAAGGTAAGGTAACCTAACCTAACCTAACCAAACCTAACCTAACTAACCTAACCTAACCTAACTAACCTAACCTAAACCTAACCAAACCTAACCTAACTAACCTAACCAAACTTAACCTAACCTAACCAAACTTAACCTAACCTAACCAAACTTAACCTAACCTAACCTAACCTAATCTAACCTAACCAAACCTAACCTAACCAAACTTAACCTAACCTAACCTAACCTAACCTAACCAAACTTAACCTAACCTAACCTAACCAACACCCACCTCACAAGATCGAACACCTAAACTGACCCTGACTGACCCTCACCAGGATGCAACCCTACATGAAGCTCACAACTCCTGGATACCTGTTTACTGCTAGGAGAACAGAGGCATTAGGTGATAGGAAACGCTACCAATAATTTCAGTCCTGCCTGGCCGGGTTTCGATCCAGGAATCCCCGATCGTTAGTCTAGAAGGAACACATACATGTTTCATATTTCTGTGTACTCACCTATTTGTACTTGCAGGACTGAGCATCAGTTTTTGAACGCTGACAATATAGCCGCCGGTTGTTTAAAGCAATGACTCCTGGTCTATTTTCCTGTCATATCAACTTTTAAAATTATGAATGGAGTTTGCATCTACAACTGTGGCTTTTTGTAAGTTTGTTCTCACCTAGTTGTATTCACCTAGTTGTGTTTGCTAGGTTTGATATTCAGATCTTTGGTCCCACCTCTCAACCATCAATCAATTGCTCAAGTAGTTTTCCAGTAGTTATGTAACTCATAACTCTCAGCTCTGTTGGAAAAAAGGCTGGGGCTGCATATTCAATTATTTGTCTCGCCTAGGTTGAAAAAAAGGTTCATTCTTCTTTACACGTTAGAAATGTTACTTTGAACATGTTCTATCCAAGTCGGATAGAACATATTCTTAATCCGGATAGACCTGCGTTCGAGCCTGTCAAAACGGTTGCAATTACAGGGCACATATTGTCCTCTCCTGTAGCAGCATCAGGTTCGATAGATTCTCTGGACAGCCGATGATTGACCTTCTGGCAGTTCTCACGTTGACAAATTTAAAACTGTTTTTTTGATAAAAAAAAACGGCACATTCCTTAGATGTTTAAATTTTTTATCTCTGTCCGTGAGTCTTGAGTTGAGTTTTGATTCCTTGTGTTTCTTGATTCCTTGTGTTTCTTGATTCCTTGTGTTTCTTGATTCCGTGTGTGTCTTGAATCCGTTTGTGTCTTGATTCCTTGTGTTTCTTGATTCCGTGTGTGCCTTGATTCCTTGTGTGTCTTGATTCCTTGTGTTTCTTGATTCAGTGTGTGTCTTGATTCCGTGTGTGTCTTGATTCCGTCTGTGCCTTGATTCCTTGTGTTTCTTGATTCCGTGTGTGTCTTGATTCCTTGTGTTTCTTGATTCCGTGTGTGTCTTGATTCCGTGTGTGTCTTGATTCCGTGTGTGTCTTGATTCCGTCTGTGCCTTGGTTCCTTGTGTTTCTTGATTCCGTGTGTGTCTTGATTCCTTGTGTTTCTTGATTCCGTGTGTGTCTTGATTCCGTTTGTGTCTTGATTCCTTGTGTTTCTTGATTCCGTGTGTGTCTTGATTCCGTTTGTGTCTTGATTCCTTGTGTTTCTTGATTCCGTGTGTGTCTTGATTCCTTGTGTGTCTTGATTCCGTCTGTGCCTTGATTCCTTGTGTTTCTTGATTCCGAATGTGTCTTGGTTCCGTGTGTGTCTTGATTCCGTGTGTGTCTTGATTCCGTGTGTGTCTTGATTCCGTCTGTGCCTTGATTCCTTGTGTTTCTTGATTCCGTGTGTGTCTTGATTCCGTTTGTGTCTTGATTCCTTGTGTTTCTTGATTCCGTGTGTGCCTTGATTCCTTGTGTTTCTTGATTCCGTGTGTGTCTTGATTCCGTTTGTGTCTTGATTCCGTGTGTGTCTTGATTCCGTGTGTGTCTTGATTCCGTGTGTGTCCTGATTCCTTGTGTTTCTTGATTCCTTGTGTTTCTTGATTCCGTGTGTGTCTTGATTCCGTCTGTGCCTTGATTCCTTGTGTTTCTTGATTCCGTGAGTGTCTTGATTCCTTGTGTTTCTTGATTCCGTGTGTGTCTTGATTCCGTCTGTGCCTTGATTCCTTGTGTTTCTTGATTCCGTGTGTGTCCTGATTCCTTGTGTTTCTTGATTCCGTGTGTTTCTTGATTCCGTGTGTGTCTTGATTCCGTGTTTGTCTTGATTCCGTCTGTGCCTTGATTCCTTATGTGTCTTGATTTCGTGTGTGTCTCCTGAGTGTGTCTTGTTTCCGCGTGTGTCTTGATTCCGTATGTTCCCGTGTCCGTCAGAGTCTTAGGTTAGTCTTAGGTTAGGTTAGGTTAGGTTAGTTAGTGTCCGTGTCAATGTCTATGTCATTGTCCCCGGGGTTTTGAGTCCAGGATGCCATTTGTGTCCCCTCAAATTGCCTCCCTTATCTCCACCTTGGGATCGTGTCAGTGTCCATGTGTGTCTTGATTCTGTGTGTGTCTTGAGTCCGTGTGTATCTTGAGTCCGTTTGTGTCTTGATTCTGTGAGTGTCTTGAGTCCGTGTGTGTCTTGATTCTGTGTGTGTCTTGAGTCCGTGTGTGTCTTGAGTACGTGTGTTGATTCCGTGTGTCCGTGTCCGTTAGAGTCTATGAGTGTCCGTATCCGTGTCCGTGTCCGTGTCATTATCCCTGGGGTATTGAGTCCAGGATGCCATTTGTGTCCCCTCAAATTGCCTCCCTTATCTCCACCTTGGGATCGTGTCAGTGTCCATGTGTGTCTTGATTCCGTGTGTGTCTTGAGTCCGCGTGTGTCTTGAGTCCGTGTGTGTCTTGAGTCCGTGTGTGTCTTGATTCCGCGTGTGTCTTGAGTCCGTGTGTGTCTTGAGTCCGTGTGTGTCTTTAGTCCGTGTGTGTCTTGAGTCCGCGAGTGTCTTGAGTCCGTGTGTGTCTTGATTCCGCGTGTCTTGAGTCCGCGTGTGTCTTGATTCCGTGTGTGTCTTGAGTCCGCGTGTGTCTTGAGTCCGTGTGTGTCTTGAGTCTGCGTGTGTCTTGAGTCCGTGTGTGTCTTGATTCCGCGTGTGTCTTGAGTCCTGTGTGTCCGGGTGTCTTTGGGGTTTTGGGTCCAGGAAGCTATTTGTGTCGACCCAAATTGCCTCCCTTCTCCCCACCTGAAATCCAGGTGAATTGAAAGACCTGCCCGAGGTCAGTGGATCCAGGTATCCGTCCGTGGGCCCCCGGATTTCAACCCTTCCCCACATTCCAAGGGGTCAGTCAATCAATCTTCAGCTATCCAGAGAATCTATCGAAACTGATGCTCCTACAGGAGGGGACACACAGAT
Source organism: Procambarus clarkii (assembly GCF_040958095.1). Taxonomy (NCBI): domain Eukaryota; kingdom Metazoa; phylum Arthropoda; class Malacostraca; order Decapoda; family Cambaridae; genus Procambarus; species Procambarus clarkii. The sequence continues at coordinate 25,410,401 of NC_091161.1, read as the reverse complement.
AAATCTGTGCCCTGTACTTGCAACCGTTCCGACAGGCTCGAACGCAGGTCTATCCGGATTAAGAACATGTTCTATCCGACTAGGCCACGCTGGAGTTGCCTTCTGAATCAAATTTTGCACTTGTATTTATATCTCGTAGTAAGGTTAGTTAGTGTCTATTTATCAACATTTGCAATGATTGACGTGTGAAGTTGTGAGTTTGTGTTGACAGATAGAAATTCATAACAGCTTATTCGATGAGGTTGCAGTCCAGTGAGGCAGTTTCATGAATGAATATTGGAGAATTTAGGCAAACTGACGTGTGTGTGTGTGTGTGTGTGTGTGTGTGTGTGTGTGTGTGTGTGTGTGTGTGTGTGTGTGTGTGTGTGTGTGTGTGTGTGTGTGTGTGTGTGTGTTTAAAGGTATGTATTATTTAATATTTAGTGTGGTGTGTGTGTGTGTCCAAATGAGTTTGTGAATGGTAAACAAGCAATCCAATACCTAATATGTGCTAATCTAGGCCTCGTTTTGTATACATATATATATGTGTTTACTAGGGAATGAAAATCCGGTTTGTTTTATTCTAAGTTTTTTCAACAATAAATTTTTTTTTTTTTTTTTTTTTTTTTTTATTTTTACATGCAAGCATGCGTATAATGTACAAGAAAAACAGAACAAATATAACATAGAACAAAAGTACAAAGCACACATATGTACAAGGACAAAGGAACAAATCAATAGAAGACCAGCCAGAAGGGCTGACCACAAAAAAAAAATGCATATACAAACAATACACAATTAGTAACAGTGTAATACAAACATAAGGGAAAACCCCAGGACAAAATGCACACAAAACAAGCCTGCTAACACCTCAAATACATACAGAGAGGCGAGAAACATACAAGAATAAGGACAATAACAATAAAGAAAACAGATCCGCCATAACAAACGGAAGGCAAAACATAACAAAGAGCACACGCCAACAGCCTGAAGGGCACACAATATGACAAACAAGTGCACACGACATCCATAACCAAACACACAAACGCATAGGAACCGCACACCCCCCACGAGCCATACAAAAAACCCACAAAACCAACCGGAGCACGCAGGAACCGGGAAACAATACCCACCCCACCCACTCACATACACACCCCACAACCAGGCAACACAAAATACATAGAAATCACTTGCGAGGAACATCGGAAGAAACGTACTTCTCCGGGAACAGCTCACAAGGATATTTCGACTTGTAAGCTTCCCAGACGAGATCGTCAAGGTCGGTAGGGTTTTTGATCCCCCGCGCTCGAGCGGGTATCATAAACTCAGGAACATCTATATCTGGCGGCATCGGCCAATGCCTAAGGTCACTGACGCAAGTCGCATAACGAGGCTGGGGAGCGCCAACCACGCCCTTCGAGGAAGCAGATGACACCAGAGAAGCGGACGAGGGTCGCCGAGCCTGCCACGCCTTCGCCATCGGAGCAGGTGACGGACGCTGAGACGATAGCACTTCCACGGATACCGCAGGAGACACGGAAGGGACTGCAGGAAACGGAAGAGGCGGCAAGACCGCCGCCGAGGAAACGGGTAACGAGGAAGGGGCCACAGAACATCCAGAGCGAGCATCCTTTCTCAACATCACCACCAGACCACCCCGCTCACCACCAACTACAGCAGGGGGAACCACCGCCCACGAAGAACCGGAGCCATCCGACGCAGGCAACGCACCTGAAGCAGGACCCTCGGACACCGGACCAGAAGTGGAGGCCGAAACGCCGGCACCGGCATCCTCAGGCAAGTGTACCTCCGCCACCACCGTAGTGTGCACCACATCCGGAGCCACGCCACCGTCAACGGAAGTACGACACTCGTCGAATTCGCCAACATCAGCCCACACAGAAGAACGCCGGGAACGCTTAGGCTCGGGCCGCACATCATCAGACCCGGAGGCAGACTCAGCGACCCGCGCAGCACCAACCGAGCGAACCGACGCACGCCGCAGCACGGCAGCCTCCTCAACCACACGGGGCACCAGGCCAGGCACAGGAGGGAATTCCGGATCCACCTCATCTCCCAGCACAGCCGGGACAGACGGCGAGGGTGCAGGGACCGGGACAGACACAGCAGAGGAAGAACTGGAAGACGAGGGGTCTGAGCAAACGGCAGGCGGAAGAGGCGCAGGGACACCAGCCGGAGCACTAGGCGAGGACCCAACCTCTGGAAGAGATGCGGCAACAACAGGGGGCGCAACAGGCGGAGCAACAGCTGCTACAGAGGGCACCTCCTCAGCCGAAGAGACGTCCATACCCACCGAATCATCCCCCACAGGAAGGGGCGGAAAATCCTCCTCACTGAAGAGGTTCACTGGTGCAACAGGAGGCGCAGAACAGTCAGCAGCCTGATGGCCCAAAAGACCACAACGATAACACGTCCGCGGCTGACGGGCGTAAAACACCCGAACGTTGTACCCCATAAGGCGCACAGAGGACGGAATATCCGCCCGGAGCCTCATGCCCAGGGTGCGAATGTTAGACCTCACACCCTTAAGAGGACTAGAAGACACCACGTTCACTCTCACACTAACAACTGCGCCAAACCGCCCGAAATACCGCCGTAGCAGTGCCTCTGGAAACTCCAAGGGAGCCCCATGCACACTGATGTAAGTAAGTGCACCACTTCTATCCGAGAGGGTGACAGTGCCCGCACCATCCGGCAGGGGCAGTGTCCGCCCCTCGTATCGCCGGAGAAAATCGCGATACGCCGCCTCCTCTGCAAACTTCACAATGGCCCTACGGGCCGTTACCAACTCGACCCCATAAATCGCAAACACAGGGACAGAGAGCAGTTCACAAGCCAGGGCAATCTCCGGGTAACCAGCCCGCACAGAGAACTCTAGTCCCACAGACTGAGCCCGGACGACTGGGGGTAGAGGGACCCCCATCGTAACGCCACGTCAGCACAGGCGAGCAGGCACACACCCGCCCCCAACCGGCCGAAACGGGCAAACAACACCAAACTGCTGGAGCGCCGATTCAACACGTCTGCCCCGCACCGAAGCTAGGGCCAGACTCCTTTCAACAATAAATAGTACATACGCGAACGAACGGTTCGGCTGGGTAAGTATAGCGTTGTGGCGGCCATTTTCTCTGTTAGGCGGGGGTTGGGGGAAGGGGGGGGGTTGGTCTCTGGTAATTGTGGTATAGGGGTAGTTATATTTGGGCCTCGGTTGGGGGGTAGGGTGTTGGTAGGGGGGTGGGGGCCCAGGGAGCAGCAGAGGGGGGACCTGAGGGAGAGGCATGGAGTTGCTAGTTAATCATTAAGATATTAATTTGTGGAGATAGGTTATATAAGGAAAGATGTTTAGGAAGGAATAAGAAAAGTGTTTGGAACTGATGAAAGTATATGAGTTATAGTGATTCATGTTAGAAGAAAGATATGTGCTTTAAAAGGTGAAGAGATTTGTAAAGGACTTTATCTGCTTAATAATATATTAATTAACGGTAAATGACCATTGGAGATAGATATTCAACAGCATAATGAGTGGACAAGTTTTAGCAGGAAGGCCGGCACAGAGAGAGAATGGACCGATAAATAGTTAGACATTTTTTCTCGAATGGTATACTCTAATAATCATAGGTACATATTTCAAAGCGCGACATTCGTGCGCGCGCGCGCACACACACATATACACACACACTCACACACACACACACACACACACACACACACACACACACACACACACACACACACACACACACACACACACACACACACACACACACATATATATATATATATATATATATATATATATATATATATATATATATATATATATATATATATATATATATATATATATATATATATATATATATACAAACATACATACAGTCTCGACAGTCAAATTGCAGAAACTGACACAATTATGACAAGGATCACTCATATTGGATATATACACACACAGATAAATTCACGTGGATAAGTCACTCCAATTACACGTATGTACACACACAGACAACATATTTCAGTGAGTGTGGCCCATAGTATACATTAATACTCACACATGGCAGCCCATTCACTATTAATTGGTGTACATATTCATTCACACACATGTTTATGTGTCACTTTCTTATAAAATACCCACACACTGAAAGGAATCTTTGAGAACATTATATACCACATATGTCAGACCAATCCTGAAGTATGCAGCTCCAGCATGGAGTCCACATCTAGTCAAGCATAAGACTAAACTGGAAAAGGTTCAAAGGTTTGCCACCAGACTAGAACCCGAGCTAAGAGGTATGAGCTACGAGGAGAGACTACGGGAATTAAACCTCACTTCGTTGGAAGACAGAAGAGTTAAGGGGGACATGATCACCACATTCAAGATTCTCATGGGAATCGATAAGGTAGATGAAGGTAGGCTATTTAACACAAGGGGCACACGTACTAGGGGACACAGGTGGAAACTGAGTGCCCAAATGAGACACAGAGATATTAGAAAGAACTTTTTTAGTGTCAGAGTAGTTGACAAATGGAATGCATTAGGAAGTGATGTGGTGGAGGCTGACTCCATACACAGTTTCAAGTGTAGATATGATAGAGCCCAATAGGCTCAGGAACTAGTACTCCTGTTGATTGACGGTTGAGAGGCGGGACCAAAGAGCCAGAGCTCAACCCCCGCAAGCACAATAAGGTGAGTACACACAAACTTATTGTTAATTTTCCCTGGAACACAACCCGACAAACCGTTTAACAACCAGGTACCCATTCACTGCTTCGTGAAGATAATCGTTAAGTTAAGGATTGGTGCCTAGTCAATCCGCTCTTCCCCTGCCAGCCAGGATATGAACCCAGGCGAAATCGCTTGCGAAGCGCGAGGTGAGTGCCTTACCACTGATCCACAGGGACTGCCCAAATATGAATGCCATCAGCAGCACTAGCAGTTGGTGTTACCAGGCAGGTTACCCATCCAATTACTAACCAAATTGAAAGTTGCTTAACTTGGCTAATGGGACGAGAAGCAGTGTCCTTTAAGTGGTAGTATGGCCGTTGTTATTGTATACAAGTAGTAACCAATAACTTGTGAGTGAGTGAGTGAGTGATGATAATGGTAACTGCGGCGGAGGATACTCACACATACCAGCCAATTCTCCATAAATGATAGTTCTTATAGTCAAACAAACCAACCAAAAGTGGACTATTGCACCAACATGGAAATGTTTGGATGCCATTGATCTCGCACAAATCGCTTATAAATGCCACCCGCCGCTATTTATAAAACCTAAACAATCCTCTTCTAAGCACGAATGACTACTCTTAGGCCTTGGATTATGTTCACTTAGGCTTCATTGAGTCAATACATATAACTTCTTTGAGTCGGGGGACAGGCAGACAGGCAGTCTATATATACATGTTAGGCTTATAAAGTGGTCTCCAACACCCACCCCACAAGGTTAAACTAACCCTCACTCACCAGGATGCTAGTAGCTCACTAACTCCTGGATACCTATTTACTGCTAGGTGAACAGGTGCATTGGGTGATAGGAAACGCTACCAACAATTACAGCCCTGCCCGACCGCGATTCGAACCCTGGAATCCCTTATTGAGAGTCGAGAAGGAACACATCATTCATGTTACATATATGTGAACTCACCTATTTGTGCCAGGAGGATCAAGCATTAATCTTAGAGTCTGCCTTTAAGCCGTCAGTTGTTTATAGCAATAACTCTTGGCCTATTTCCTAACTTAACCTAGCCTAGCCTATACCCTACCCTAACCTATAACCTACCACAATCTAAAACCAAACCTAATATAACCTAACCTAATCTAAACCTAACCTAGCCTACACCTAAACCCAATCTACCTAACTTACCTAACTAAGCTAACCTAACCAAACCTAACCTAACTAACCTAACCTAACTAACCTAACCTAACCTAACCTAACTAACCTAACCTAACTAATCTAACCTAACCTAACTAACGTAACCTACCCTAACCTAACCTAACCTAACCAAACCTAACCTAACTAACCTAACCTAACCTAACCTATCCTAACTTAACTAACCTAACCTAAACCTAACCAAACCTAACCTAACTAACCTAACCTAACCTAACCTAACCTAAACCTAACCTAACCTAACTTAACCAAACCTAACCTAACCAAACTTAACCTAACTTAACCTAACCTAACCTAACCTAACTAACCTAACCTAACCTAACTAACCTAACCTAAACCTAACCAAACCTAACCTAACTAACCTAACCAAACTTAACCTAACCTAACCAAACTTAACCTAGCCTAACCAAACTTAACCTAACCTAGGGGCTGGTCCCAAACCTGCACACAGAAATAACATCACATGAGACCAGAAGACATGGCAGGATGTGCAGAATACCCCCGTTGAAAAACAGAGGTGCAACTGGTACTCTGAGAGAGAACTCTATCAACATCAGAGGTCCGAGACTGTTCAACACGCTTCCACTACACATAAGGGGCATAACTGGCCGACCCCTCACAGTGTTCAAGAGAGAACTGGATAAGCACCTCCAAAGGATACCTGATCAACCAGGCTGTGACTCATACGTCAGGCTGCGAGCAGCCGCGTCCAACAGCCTGGTTGATCAGTCCGGCAACCAGGAATCCTGGTCGACGACCGGGCCGCGGGGACGCTAAGCCCCGGAAGCACCTCAAGGTAACCTAACCTAACCTAACCAAACCTAACCTAACTAACCTAACCTAACCTAACTAACCTAACCTAAACCTAACCAAACCTAACCTAACTAACCTAACCAAACTTAACCTAACCTAACCAAACTTAACCTAACCTAACCAAACTTAACCTAACCTAACCTAACCTAATCTAACCTAACCAAACCTAACCTAACCAAACTTAACCTAACCTAACCTAACCTAACCTAACCAAACTTAACCTAACCTAACCTAACCAACACCCACCTCACAAGATCGAACACCTAAACTGACCCTGACTGACCCTCACCAGGATGCAACCCTACATGAAGCTCACAACTCCTGGATACCTGTTTACTGCTAGGAGAACAGAGGCATTAGGTGATAGGAAACGCTACCAATAATTTCAGTCCTGCCTGGCCGGGTTTCGATCCAGGAATCCCCGATCGTTAGTCTAGAAGGAACACATACATGTTTCATATTTCTGTGTACTCACCTATTTGTACTTGCAGGACTGAGCATCAGTTTTTGAACGCTGACAATATAGCCGCCGGTTGTTTAAAGCAATGACTCCTGGTCTATTTTCCTGTCATATCAACTTTTAAAATTATGAATGGAGTTTGCATCTACAACTGTGGCTTTTTGTAAGTTTGTTCTCACCTAGTTGTATTCACCTAGTTGTGTTTGCTAGGTTTGATATTCAGATCTTTGGTCCCACCTCTCAACCATCAATCAATTGCTCAAGTAGTTTTCCAGTAGTTATGTAACTCATAACTCTCAGCTCTGTTGGAAAAAAGGCTGGGGCTGCATATTCAATTATTTGTCTCGCCTAGGTTGAAAAAAAGGTTCATTCTTCTTTACACGTTAGAAATGTTACTTTGAACATGTTCTATCCAAGTCGGATAGAACATATTCTTAATCCGGATAGACCTGCGTTCGAGCCTGTCAAAACGGTTGCAATTACAGGGCACATATTGTCCTCTCCTGTAGCAGCATCAGGTTCGATAGATTCTCTGGACAGCCGATGATTGACCTTCTGGCAGTTCTCACGTTGACAAATTTAAAACTGTTTTTTTGATAAAAAAAAACGGCACATTCCTTAGATGTTTAATTTTTTTATCTCTGTCCGTGTATGTGTCTTGAGTTGAGTTTTGATTCCTTGTGTTTCTTGATTCCTTGTGTTTCTTGATTCCTTGTGTTTCTTGATTCCGTGTGTGTCTTGAATCCGTTGTGTCTTGATTCCTTGTGTTTCTTGATTCCGTGTGTGCCTTGATTCCTTGTGTGTCTTGATTCCTTGTGTTTCTTGATTCAGTGTGTGTCTTGATTCCGTGTGTGTCTTGATTCCGTCTGTGCCTTGATTCCTTGTGTTTCTTGATTCCGTGTGTGTCTTGATTCCTTGTGTTTCTTGATTCCGTGTGTGTCTTGATTCCGTGTGTGTCTTGATTCCGTGTGTGTCTTGATTCCGTCTGTGCCTTGGTTCCTTGTGTTTCTTGATTCCGTGTGTGTCTTGATTCCTTGTGTTTCTTGATTCCGTGTGTGTCTTGATTCCGTTTGTGTCTTGATTCCTTGTGTTTCTTGATTCCGTGTGTGTCTTCATTCCGTTTGTGTCTTGATTCCTTGTGTTTCTTGATTCCGTGTGTGTCTTGATTCCGTCTGTGCCTTGATTCCTTGTGTTTCTTGATTCCGTGTGTGTCTTGATTCCTTGTGTGTCTTGATTCCGTCTGTGCCTTGATTCCTTGTGTTTCTTGATTCCGAATGTGTCTTGGTTCCGTGTGTGTCTTGATTCCGTGTGTGTCTTGATTCCGTGTGTGTCTTGATTCCGTCTGTGCCTTGATTCCTTGTGTTTCTTGATTCCGTGTGTGTCTTGATTCCGTTTGTGTCTTGATTCCTTGTGTTTCTTGATTCCGTGTGTGCCTTGATTCCTTGTGTTTCTTGATTCCGTGTGTGTCTTGATTCCGTTTGTGTCTTGATTCCGTGTGTGTCTTGATTCCGTGTGTGTCTTGATTCCGTGTGTGTCCTGATTCCTTGTGTTTCTTGATTCCTTGTGTTTCTTGATTCCGTGTGTGTCTTGATTCCGTCTGTGCCTTGATTCCTTGTGTTTCTTGATTCCGTGAGTGTCTTGATTCCTTGTGTGTCTTGATTCCGTCTGTGCCTTGATTCCTTGTGCTTCTTGATTCCGAGTGTGTCTTGATTCCGTGTGTTTCTTGATTCCGTGTGTGTCTTGATTCCGTGTGTGTCTTGATTCCGTGTGTGTCTTGATTCCGTGTGGGTCCTGATTCCTTGTGTTTCTTGATTCCTTGTGTTTCTTGATTCCGTGTGTGTCTTGATTCCGTTTGTGTCTCTTGATTCCGTGTGTGCCTTGATTTCTTGTGTTTCTTGATTCCGTGTGTGTCTTGATTCCGTGTTTGTCTTGATTCCGTCTGTGCCTTGATTCCTTATGTGTCTTGATTTCGTGTGTGTCTCCTGAGTGTGTCTTGTTTCCGCGTGTGTCTTGATTCCGTATGTTCCCGTGTCCGTCAGAGTCTTAGGTTAGTCTTAGGTTAGGTTAGGTTAGGTTAGTTAGTGTCCGTGTCAATGTCTATGTCATTGTCCCCGGGGTTTTGAGTCCAGGATGCCATTTGTGTCCCCTCAAATTGCCTCCCTTATCTCCACCTTGGGATCGTGTCAGTGTCCATGTGTGTCTTGATTCTGTGTGTGTCTTGAGTCCGTGTGTATCTTGAGTCCGTTTGTGTCTTGATTCTGTGAGTGTCTTGAGTCCGTGTGTGTCTTGATTCTGTGTGTGTCTTGAGTCCGTGTGTGTCTTGAGTACGTGTGTTGATTCCGTGTGTCCGTGTCCGTTAGAGTCTATGAGTGTCCGTATCCGTGTCCGTGTCCGTGTCATTATCCCTGGGGTATTGAGTCCAGGATGCCATTTGTGTCCCCTCAAATTGCCTCCCTTATCTCCACCTTGGGATCGTGTCAGTGTCCATGTGTGTCTTGATTCCGTGTGTGTCTTGAGTCCGCGTGTGTCTTGAGTCCGTGTGTGTCTTGAGTCCGTGTGTGTCTTGATTCCGCGTGTGTCTTGAGTCCGTGTGTGTCTTGAGTCCGTGTGTGTCTTTAGTCCGTGTGTGTCTTGAGTCCGCGTGTGTCTTGAGTCCGTGTGTGTCTTGATTCCGCGTGTGTCTTGATTCCGTGTGTGTCTTGATTCCGTGTGTGTCTTGAGTCCGCGTGTGTCTTGAGTCCGTGTGTGTCTTGAGTCTGCGTGTGTCTTGAGTCCGTGTGTGTCTTGATTCCGCGTGTGTCTTGAGTCCTGTGTGTCCGGGTGTCTTTGGGGTTTTGGGTCCAGGAAGCTATTTGTGTCGACCCAAATTGCCTCCCTTCTCCCCACCTGAAATCCAGGTGAATTGAAAGACCTGCCCGAGGTCAGTGGATCCAGGTATCCGTCCGTGGGCCCCCGGATTTCAACCCTTCCCCACATTCCAAGGGGTCAGTCAATCAATCTTCAGCTATCCAGAGAATCTATCGAAACTGATGCTCCTACAGGAGGGGACACACAGATAAATCTGTGCCCTGTACTTGCAACCGTTCCGACAGGCTCGAACGCAGGTCTATCCGGATTAAGAACATGTTCTATCCGACTAGGCCACGCTGGAGTTGCCTTCTGAATCAAATTTTGCACTTGTATTTATATCTCGTAGTAAGGTTAGTTAGTGTCTATTTATCAACATTTGCAATGATTGACGTGTGAAGTTGTGAGTTTGTGTTGACAGATAGAAATTCATAACAGCTTATTCGATGAGGTTGCAGTCCAGTGAGGCAGTTTCATGAATGAATATTGGAGAATTTAGGCAAACTGACGTGTGTGTGTGTGTGTGTGTGTGTGTGTGTGTGTGTGTGTGTGTGTGTGTGTGTGTGTGTGTGTGTGTGTGTGTGTGTGTTTAAAGGTATGTATTATTTAATATTTAGTGTGGTGTGTGTGTGTGTCCAAATGAGTTTGTGAATGGTAAACAAGCAATCCAATACCTAATATGTGCTAATCTAGGCCTCGTTTTGTATACATATATATATGTGTTTACTAGGGAATGAAAATCCGGTTTGTTTTATTCTAAGTTTTTTCAACAATAATTTTTTTTTTTTTTTTTTTTTTTTTTTTTTTTTTTTTTACATGCAAGCATGCGTATAATGTACAAGAAAAACAGAACAAATATAACATAGAACAAAAGTACAAAGCACACATATGTACAAGGACAAAGGAACAAATCAATAGAAGACCAGCCAGAAGGGCTGACCACAAAAAAAAATGCATATACAAACAATACACAATTAGTAACAGTGTAATACAAACATAAGGGAAAACCCCAGGACAAAATGCACACAAAACAAGCCTGCTAACACCTCAAATACATACAGAGAGGCGAGAAACATACAAGAATAAGGACAATAACAATAAAGAAAACAGATCCGCCATAACAAACGGAAGGCAAAACATAACAAAGAGCACACGCCAACAGCCTGAAGGGCACACAATATGACAAACAAGTGCACACGACATCCATAACCAAACACACAAACGCATAGGAACCGCACACCCCCCCACGAGCCATACAAAAAACCCACAAAACCAACCGGAGCACGCAGGAACCGGGAAACAATACCCACCCCACCCACTCACATACACACCCCACAACCAGGCAACACAAAATACATAGAAATCACTTGCTAGGAACATCGGAAGAAACGTACTTCTCCGGGAACAGCTCACAAGGATATTTCGACTTGTAAGCTTCCCAGACGAGATCGTCAAGGTCGGTAGGGTTTTTGATCCCCCGCGCTCGAGCGGGTATCATAAACTCAGGAACATCTATATCTGGCGGCATCGGCCAATGCCTAAGGTCACTGACGCAAGTCGCATAACGAGGCTGGGGAGCGCCAACCACGCCCTTCGAGGAAGCAGATGACACCAGAGAAGCGGACGAGGGTCGCCGAGCCTGCCACGCCTTCGCCATCGGAGCAGGTGACGGACGCTGAGACGATAGCACTTCCACGGATACCGCAGGAGACACGGAAGGGACTGCAGGAAACGGAAGAGGCGGCAAGACCGCCGCCGAGGAAACGGGTAACGAGGAAGGGGCCACAGAACATCCAGAGCGAGCATCCTTTCTCAACATCACCACCAGACCACCCCGCTCACCACCAACTACAGCAGGGGGAACCACCGCCCACGAAGAACCGGAGCCATCCGACGCAGGCAACGCACCTGAAGCAGGACCCTCGGACACCGGACCAGAAGTGGAGGCCGAAACGCCGGCACCGGCATCCTCAGGCAAGTGTACCTCCGCCACCACCGTAGTGTGCACCACATCCGGAGCCACGCCACCGTCAACGGAAGTACGACACTCGTCGAATTCGCCAACATCAGCCCACACAGAAGAACGCCGGGAACGCTTAGGCTCGGGCCGCACATCATCAGACCCGGAGGCAGACTCAGCGACCCGCGCAGCACCAACCGAGCGAACCGACGCACGCCGCAGCACGGCAGCCTCCTCAACCACACGGGGCACCAGGCCAGGCACAGGAGGGAATTCCGGATCCACCTCATCTCCCAGCACAGCCGGGACAGACGGCGAGGGTGCAGGGACCGGGACAGACACAGCAGAGGAAGAACTGGAAGACGAGGGGTCTGAGCAAACGGCAGGCGGAAGAGGCGCAGGGACACCAGCCGGAGCACTAGGCGAGGACCCAACCTCTGGAAGAGATGCGGCAACAACAGGGGGCGCAACAGGCGGAGCAACAGCTGCTACAGAGGGCACCTCCTCAGCCGAAGAGACGTCCATACCCACCGAATCATCCCCCACAGGAAGGGGCGGAAAATCCTCCTCACTGAAGAGGTTCACTGGTGCAACAGGAGGCGCAGAACAGTCAGCAGCCTGATGGCCCAAAAGACCACAACGATAACACGTCCGCGGCTGACGGGCGTAAAACACCCGAACGTTGTACCCCATAAGGCGCACAGAGGACGGAATATCCGCCCGGAGCCTCATGCCCAGGGTGCGAATGTTAGACCTCACACCCTTAAGAGGACTAGAAGACACCACGTTCACTCTCACACTAACAACTGCGCCAAACCGCCCGAAATACCGCCGTAGCAGTGCCTCTGGAAACTCCAAGGGAGCCCCATGCACACTGATGTAAGTAAGTGCACCACTTCTATCCGAGAGGGTGACAGTGCCCGCACCATCCGGCAGGGGCAGTGTCCGCCCCTCGTATCGCCGGAGAAAATCGCGATACGCCGCCTCCTCTGCAAACTTCACAATGGCCCTACGGGCCGTTACCAACTCGACCCCATAAATCGCAAACACAGGGACAGAGAGCAGTTCACAAGCCAGGGCAATCTCCGGGTAACCAGCCCGCACAGAGAACTCTAGTCCCACAGACTGAGCCCGGACGACTGGGGGTAGAGGGACCCCCATCGTAACGCCACGTCAGCACAGGCGAGCAGGCACACACCCGCCCCCAACCGGCCGAAACGGGCAAACAACACCAAACTGCTGGAGCGCCGATTCAACACGTCTGCCCCGCACCGAAGCTAGGGCCAGACTCCTTTCAACAATAAATAGTACATACGCGAACGAACGGTTCGGCTGGGTAAGTATAGCGTTGTGGCGGCCATTTTCTCTGTTAGGCGGGGGTTGGGGGAAGGGGGGGGGTTGGTCTCTGGTAATTGTGGTATAGGGGTAGTTATATTTGGGCCTCGGTTGGGGGGTAGGGTGTTGGTAGGGGGGTGGGGGCCCAGGGAGCAGCAGAGGGGGGACCTGAGGGAGAGGCATGGAGTTGCTAGTTAATCATTAAGATATTAATTTGTGGAGATAGGTTATATAAGGAAAGATGTTTAGGAAGGAATAAGAAAAGTGTTTGGAACTGATGAAAGTATATGAGTTATTAGTGATTCATGTTAGAAGAAAGATATGTGCTTTAAAAGGTGAAGAGATTTGTAAAGGACTTTATCTGCTTAATAATATATTAATTAACGGTAAATGACCATTGGAGATAGATATTCAACAGCATAATGAGTGGACAAGTTTTAGCAGGAAGGCCGGCACAGAGAGAGAATGGACCGATAAATAGTTAGACATTTTTTCTCGAATGGTATACTCTAATAATCATAGGTACATATTTCAAAGCGCGACATTCGTGCGCGCGCGCGCACACACACATATACACACACACTCACACACACACACACACACACACACACACACACACACACACACACACACACACACACACACACACACACACACACACACACACACACACACACACATATATATATATATATATATAAATATATATATATATATATATATATATATATATATATATATATATATATATATATATATATATACATACATACAGTCTCGACAGTCAAATTGCAGAAACTGACACAATTATGACAAGGATCACTCATATTGGATATATACACACACAGATAAATTCACGTGGATAAGTCACTCCAATTACACGTATGTACACACACAGACAACATATTTCAGTGAGTGTGGCCCATAGTATACATTAATACTCACACATGGCAGCCCATTCACTATTAATTGGTGTACATATTCATTCACACACATGTTTATGTGTCACTTTCTTATAAAATACACACACACTGAAAGGAATCTTTGAGAACATTATATACCACATATGTCAGACCAATCCTGAAGTATGCAGCTCCAGCATGGAGTCCACATCTAGTCAAGCATAAGACTAAACTGGAAAAGGTTCAAAGGTTTGCCACCAGACTAGAACCCGAGCTAAGAGGTATGAGCTACGAGGAGAGACTACGGGAATTAAACCTCACTTCGTTGGAAGACAGAAGAGTTAAGGGGGACATGATCACCACATTCAAGATTCTCATGGGAATCGATAAGGTAGATGAAGGTAGGCTATTTAACACAAGGGGCACACGTACTAGGGGACACAGGTGGAAACTGAGTGCCCAAATGAGACACAGAGATATTAGAAAGAACTTTTTTAGTGTCAGAGTAGTTGACAAATGGAATGCATTAGGAAGTGATGTGGTGGAGGCTGACTCCATACACAGTTTCAAGTGTAGATATGATAGAGCCCAATAGGCTCAGGAACTAGTACTCCTGTTGATTGACGGTTGAGAGGCGGGACCAAAGAGCCAGAGCTCAACCCCCGCAAGCACAATAAGGTGAGTAAAATTAGGTGAGTACACACAAACTCATTGTTAATTTTCCCTGGAACACAACCCGACAAACCGTTTAACAACCAGGTACCCATTCACTGCTTCGTGAAGATAATCGTTAAGTTAAGGATTGGTGCCTAGTCAATCCGCTCTTCCCCTGCCAGCCAGGATATGAACCCAGGCGAAATCGCTTGCGAAGCGCGAGGTGAGTGCCTTACCACTGATCCACAGGGACTGCCCAAATATGAATGCCATCAGCAGCACTAGCAGTTGGTGTTACCAGGCAGGTTACCCATCCAATTACTAACCAAATTGAAAGTTGCTTAACTTGGCTAATGGGACGAGAAGCAGTGTCCTTTAAGTGGTAGTATGGCCGTTGTTATTGTATACAAGTGGTAACCAATAACTTGTGAGTGAGTGAGTGAGTGATGATAATGGTAACTGCGGCGGAGGATACTCACACATACCAGCCAATTCTCCATTAATGATAGTTCTTATAGTCAAACAAACCAACCAAAAGTGGACTATAGCACCAACATGGAAATGTTTGGATGCCATTGATCTCGCACAAATCGCTTATAAATGCCACCCGCCGCTATTTATAAAACCTAAACAATCTTCTTCTAATCACGAATGATTACTCTTAGGCCTTGGATTATGTTCACTTAGGCTTCATTGAGTCAATACATATAACTTCTTTGAGTCGGGGGACAGGCAGACAGGCAGTCTATATATACATGTTAGGCATATAAAGTGGTCTCCAACACCCACCCCACAAGGTTAAACTAACCCTCACTCACCAGGATGCTAGTAGCTCACTAACTCCTGGATACCTATTTACTGCTAGGTGAACAGGTGCATTGGGTGATAGGAAACGCTACCAACAATTACAGCCCTGCCCGACCGCGATTCGAACCCTGGAATCCCTTATTGAGAGTCGAGAAGGAACACATCATTCATGTTACATATATGTGTACTCACCTATTTGTGCCAGGAGGATCAAGCATTAATCTTAGAGTCTGCCTTTAAGCCGTCAGTTGTTTATAGCAATAACTCTTGGCCTATTTCCTAACTTAACCTAGCCTAACCTATACCCTACCCTAACCTATAACCTACCACAATCTAAAACCAAACCTAATATAACCTAACCTAATCTAAACCTAACCTAGCCTACACCTAAACCCAATCTACCTAACTTACCTAACTAAGCTAACCTAACCAAACCTAACCTAACTAACCTAACCTAACTAACCTAACCTAACTAACCTAACCTAACTAATCTAACCTAACCTAACTAACGTAACCTACCCTAACCTAACCTAACCTAACCAAACCTAACCTAACTAACCTAACCTAACCTAACCTATCCTAACTTAACTAACCTAACCTAAACCTAACCAAACCTAACCTAACTAACCTAACCTAACCTAACCTAACCTAAACCTAACCTAACCTAACTTAACCAAACCTAACCTAACCAAACTTAACCTAACTTAACCTAACCTAACCAAACCTAACCTAACTAACCTAACCTAACCTAACTAACCTAACCTAAACCTAACCAAACCTAACCTAACTAACCTAACCAAACTTAACCTAACCTAACCAAACTTAACCTAGCCTAACCAAACTTAACCTAACCTAGGGGCTGGTCCCAAACCTGCACACAGAAATAACATCACATGAGACCAGAAGACATGGCAGGATGTGCAGAATACCCCCGTTGAAAAACAGAGGTGCAACTGGTACTCTGAGAGAGAACTCTATCAACATCAGAGGTCCGAGACTGTTCAACACGCTTCCACTACACATAAGGGGCATAACTGGCCGACCCCTCACAGTGTTCAAGAGAGAACTGGATAAGCACCTCCAAAGGATACCTGATCAACCAGGCTGTGACTCATACGTCAGGCTGCGAGCAGCCGCGTCCAACAGCCTGGTTGATCAGTCCGGCAACCAGGAATCCTGGTCGACGACCGGGCCGCGGGGACGCTAAGCCCCGGAAGCACCTCAAGGTAAGGTAACCTAACCTAACCTAACCAAACCTAACCTAACTAACCTAACCTAACCTAACTAACCTAACCTAAACCTAACCAAACCTAACCTAACTAACCTAACCAAACTTAACCTAACCTAACCAAACTTAACCTAACCTAACCAAACTTAACCTAACCTAACCTAACCTAATCTAACCTAACCAAACCTAACCTAACCAAACTTAACCTAACCTAACCTAACCTAACCTAACCAAACTTAACCTAACCTAACCTAACCAACACCCACCTCACAAGATCGAACACCTAAACTGACCCTGACTGACCCTCACCAGGATGCAACCCTACATGAAGCTCACAACTCCTGGATACCTGTTTACTGCTAGGAGAACAGAGGCATTAGGTGATAGGAAACGCTACCAATAATTTCAGTCCTGCCTGGCCGGGTTTCGATCCAGGAATCCCCGATCGTTAGTCTAGAAGGAACACATACATGTTTCATATTTCTGTGTACTCACCTATTTGTACTTGCAGGACTGAGCATCAGTTTTTGAACGCTGACAATATAGCCGCCGGTTGTTTAAAGCAATGACTCCTGGTCTATTTTCCTGTCATATCAACTTTTAAAATTATGAATGGAGTTTGCATCTACAACTGTGGCTTTTTGTAAGTTTGTTCTCACCTAGTTGTATTCACCTAGTTGTGTTTGCTAGGTTTGATATTCAGATCTTTGGTCCCACCTCTCAACCATCAATCAATTGCTCAAGTAGTTTTCCAGTAGTTATGTAACTCATAACTCTCAGCTCTGTTGGAAAAAAGGCTGGGGCTGCATATTCAATTATTTGTCTCGCCTAGGTTGAAAAAAAGGTTCATTCTTCTTTACACGTTAGAAATGTTACTTTGAACATGTTCTATCCAAGTCGGATAGAACATATTCTTAATCCGGATAGACCTGCGTTCGAGCCTGTCAAAACGGTTGCAATTACAGGGCACATATTGTCCTCTCCTGTAGCAGCATCAGGTTCGATAGATTCTCTGGACAGCCGATGATTGACCTTCTGGCAGTTCTCACGTTGACAAATTTAAAACTGTTTTTTTGATAAAAAAAAACGGCACATTCCTTAGATGTTTAAATTTTTTATCTCTGTCCGTGTATGTGTCTTGAGTTGAGTTTTGATTCCTTGTGTTTCTTGATTCCTTGTGTTTCTTGATTCCATGTGTTTCTTGATTCCGTGTGTGTCTTGAATCCGTTTGTGTCTTGATTCCTTGTGTTTCTTGATTCCTTGTGTGTCTTGATTCCTTGTGTTTCTTGATTCAGTGTGTGTCTTGATTCCGTGTGTGTCTTGATTCCGTCTGTGCCTTGATTCCTTGTGTTTCTTGATTCCGTGTGTGTCTTGATTCCGTGTGTGTCTTGATTCCTTGTGTTTCTTGATTCCGTGTGTGTCTTGATTCCGTGTGTGTCTTGATTCCGTGTGTGTCTTGATTCCGTCTGTGCCTTGGTTCCTTGTGTTTCTTGATTCCGTGTGTGTCTTGATTCCTTGTGTTTCTTGATTCCGTGTGTGTCTTGATTCCGTTTGTGTCTTAATTCCTTGTGTTTCTTGATTCCGTGTGTGTCTTGATTCCGTTTGTGTCTTGATTCCTTGTGTTTCTTGATTCCGTGTGTGTCTTGATTCCGTCTGTGCCTTGATTCCTTGTGTTTCTTGATTCCGTGTGTGTCTTGATTCCTTGTGTGTCTTGATTCCGTCTGTGCCTTGATTCCTTGTGTTTCTTGATTCCGAATGTGTCTTGGTTCCGTGTGTGTCTTGATTCCGTGTGTGTCTTGATTCCGTGTGTGTCTTGATTCCGTCTGTGCCTTGATTCCTTGTGTTTCTTGATTCCGTGTGTGTCTTGATTCCGTTTGTGTCTTGATTCCTTGTGTTTCTTGATTCCGTGTGTGCCTTGATTCCTTGTGTTTCTTGATTCCGTGTGTGTCTTGATTCCGTTTGTGTCTTGATTCCGTGTGTGTCTTGATTCCGTGTGTGTCTTGATTCCGTGTGTGTCCTGATTCCTTGTGTTTCTTGATTCCTTGTGTTTCTTGATTCCGTGTGTGTCTTGATTCCGTCTGTGCCTTGATTCCTTGTGTTTCTTGATTCCGTGAGTGTCTTGATTCCTTGTGTGTCTTGATTCCGTCTGTGCCTTGATTCCTTGTGCTTCTTGATTCCGAGTGTGTCTTGATTCCGTGTGTTTCTTGATTCCGTGTGTGTCTTGATTCCGTGTGTGTCTTGATTCCGTGTGTGTCTTGATTCCGTGTGGGTCCTGATTCCTTGTGTTTCTTGATTCCTTGTGTTTCTTGATTCCGTGTGTGTCTTGATTCCGTTTGTGTCTCTTGATTCCGTGTGTGCCTTGATTTCTTGTGTTTCTTGATTCCTTGTGTGTCTTGATTCCGTGTGTTTCTTGATTCCGTGTGTGTCTTGATTCCGTGTTTGTCTTGATTCCGTCTGTGCCTTGATTCCTTATGTGTCTTGATTTCGTGTGTGTCTCCTGAGTGTGTCTTGTTTCCGCGTGTGTCTTGATTCCGTATGTTCCCGTGTCCGTCAGAGTCTTAGGTTAGTCTTAGGTTAGGTTAGGTTAGGTTAGTTAGTGTCCGTGTCAATGTCTATGTCATTGTCCCCGGGGTTTTGAGTCCAGGATGCCATTTGTGTCCCCTCAAATTGCCTCCCTTATCTCCACCTTGGGATCGTGTCAGTGTCCATGTGTGTCTTGATTCTGTGTGTGTCTTGAGTCCGTGTGTATCTTGAGTCCGTTTGTGTCTTGATTCTGTGAGTGTCTTGAGTCCGTGTGTGTCTTGATTCTGTGTGTGTCTTGAGTCCGTGTGTGTCTTGAGTACGTGTGTTGATTCCGTGTGTCCGTGTCCGTTAGAGTCTATGAGTGTCCGTATCCGTGTCCGTGTCCGTGTCATTATCCCTGGGGTATTGAGTCCAGGATGCCATTTGTGTCCCCTCAAATTGCCTCCCTTATCTCCACCTTGGGATCGTGTCAGTGTCCATGTGTGTCTTGATTCCGTGTGTGTCTTGAGTCCGCGTGTGTCTTGAGTCCGTGTGTGTCTTGAGTCCGTGTGTGTCTTGATTCCGCGTGTGTCTTGAGTCCGTGTGTGTCTTGAGTCCGTGTGTGTCTTTAGTCCGTGTGTGTCTTGAGTCCGCGTGTGTCTTGAGTCCGTGTGTGTCTTGATTCCGCGTGTCTTGAGTCCGCGTGTGTCTTGATTCCGTGTGTGTCTTGAGTCCGCGTGTGTCTTGAGTCCGTGTGTGTCTTGAGTCTGCGTGTGTCTTGAGTCCGTGTGTGTCTTGATTCCGCGTGTGTCTTGAGTCCTGTGTGTCCGGGTGTCTTTGGGGTTTTGGGTCCAGGAAGCTATTTGTGTCGACCCAAATTGCCTCCCTTCTCCCCACCTGAAATCCAGGTGAATTGAAAGACCTGCCCGAGGTCAGTGGATCCAGGTATCCGTCCGTGGGCCCCCGGATTTCAACCCTTCCCCACATTCCAAGGGGTCAGTCAATCAATCTTCAGCTATCCAGAGAATCTATCGAAACTGATGCTCCTACAGGAGGGGACACACAGATAAATCTGTGCCCTGTACTTGCAACTGTTCCGACAGGCTCGAACGCAGGTCTATCCGGATTAAGAACATGTTCTATCCGACTAGGCCACGCTGGAGTTGCCTTCTGAATCAAATTTTGCACTTGTATTTATATCTCGTAGTAAGGTTAGTTAGTGTCTATTTATCAACATTTGCAATGATTGACGTGTGAAGTTGTGAGTTTGTGTTGACAGATAGAAATTCATAACAGCTTATTCGATGAGGTTGCAGTCCAGTGAGGCAGTTTCATGAATGAATATTGGAGAATTTAGGCAAACTGACGTGTGTGTGTGTGTGTGTGTGTGTGTGTGTGTGTGTGTGTGTGTGTGTGTGTGTGTGTGTGTGTGTGTGTGTGTGTGTGTGTTTAAAGGTATGTATTATTTAATATTTAGTGTGGTGTGTGTGTGTGTCCAAATGAGTTTGTGAATGGTAAACAAGCAATCCAATACCTAATATGTGCTAATCTAGGCCTCGTTTTGTATACATATATATATGTGTTTACTAGGGAATGAAAATCCGGTTTGTTTTATTCTAAGTTTTTTCAACAATAATTTTTTTTTTTTTTTTTTTTTTTTTTTTTTTTTTTTTTTACATGCAAGCATGCGTATAATGTACAAGAAAAACAGAACAAATATAACATAGAACAAAAGTACAAAGCACACATATGTACAAGGACAAAGGAACAAATCAATTGAAGACCAGCCAGAAGGGCTGACCACAAAAAAAAAATGCATATACAAACAATACACAATTAGTAACAGTGTAATACAAACATAAGGGAAAACCCCAGGACAAAATGCACACAAAACAAGCCTGCTAACACCTCAAATACATACAGAGAGGCGAGAAACATACAAGAATAAGGACAATAACAATAAAGAAAACAGATCCGCCATAACAAACGGAAGGCAAAACATAACAAAGAGCACACGCCAACAGCCTGAAGGGCACACAATATGACAAACAAGTGCACACGACATCCATAACCAAACACACAAACGCATAGGAACCGCACACCCCCCCACGAGCCATACAAAAAACCCACAAAACCAACCGGAGCACGCAGGAACCGGGAAACAATACCCACCCCACCCACTCACATACACACCCCACAACCAGGCAACACAAAATACATAGAAATCACTTGCGAGGAACATCGGAAGAAACGTACTTCTCCGGGAACAGCTCACAAGGATATTTCGACTTGTAAGCTTCCCAGACGAGATCGTCAAGGTCGGTAGGGTTTTTGATCCCCCGCGCTCGAGCGGGTATCATAAACTCAGGAACATCTATATCTGGCGGCATCGGCCAATGCCTAAGGTCACTGACGCAAGTCGCATAACGAGGCTGGGGAGCGCCAACCACGCCCTTCGAGGAAGCAGATGACACCAGAGAAGCGGACGAGGGTCGCCGAGCCTGCCACGCCTTCGCCATCGGAGCAGGTGACGGACGCTGAGACGATAGCACTTCCACGGATACCGCAGGAGACACGGAAGGGACTGCAGGAAACGGAAGAGGCGGCAAGACCGCCGCCGAGGAAACGGGTAACGAGGAAGGGGCCACAGAACATCCAGAGCGAGCATCCTTTCTCAACATCACCACCAGACCACCCCGCTCACCACCAACTACAGCAGGGGGAACCACCGCCCACGAAGAACCGGAGCCATCCGACGCAGGCAACGCACCTGAAGCAGGACCCTCGGACACTGGACCAGAAGTGGAGGCCGAAACGCCGGCACCGGCATCCTCAGGCAAGTGTACCTCCGCCACCACCGTAGTGTGCACCACATCCGGAGCCACGCCACCGTCAACGGAAGTACGACACTCGTCGAATTCGCCAACATCAGCCCACACAGAAGAACGCCGGGAACGCTTAGGCTCGGGCCGCACATCATCAGACCCGGAGGCAGACTCAGCGACCCGCGCAGCACCAACCGAGCGAACCGACGCACGCCGCAGCACGGCAGCCTCCTCAACCACACGGGGCACCAGGCCAGGCACAGGAGGGAATTCCGGATCCACCTCATCTCCCAGCACAGCCGGGACAGACGGCGAGGGTGCAGGGACCGGGACAGACACAGCAGAGGAAGAACTGGAAGACGAGGGGTCTGAGCAAACGGCAGGCGGAAGAGGCGCAGGGACACCAGCCGGAGCACTAGGCGAGGACCCAACCTCTGGAAGAGATGCGGCAACAACAGGGGGCGCAACAGGCGGAGCAACAGCTGCTACAGAGGGCACCTCCTCAGCCGAAGAGACGTCCATACCCACCGAATCATCCCCCACAGGAAGGGGCGGAAAATCCTCCTCACTGAAGAGGTTCACTGGTGCAACAGGAGGCGCAGAACAGTCAGCAGCCTGATGGCCCAAAAGACCACAACGATAACACGTCCGCGGCTGACGGGCGTAAAACACCCGAACGTTGTACCCCATAAGGCGCACAGAGGACGGAATATCCGCCCGGAGCCTCATGCCCAGGGTGCGAATGTTAGACCTCACACCCTTAAGAGGACTAGAAGACACCACGTTCACTCTCACACTAACAACTGCGCCAAACCGCCCGAAATACCGCCGTAGCAGTGCCTCTGGAAACTCCAAGGGAGCCCCATGCACACTGATGTAAGTAAGTGCACCACTTCTATCCGAGAGGGTGACAGTGCCCGCACCATCCGGCAGGGGCAGTGTCCGCCCCTCGTATCGCCGGAGAAAATCGCGATACGCCGCCTCCTCTGCAAACTTCACAATGGCCCTACGGGCCGTTACCAACTCGACCCCATAAATCGCAAACACAGGGACAGAGAGCAGTTCACAAGCCAGGGCAATCTCCGGGTAACCAGCCCGCACAGAGAACTCTAGTCCCACAGACTGAGCCCGGACGACTGGGGGTAGAGGGACCCCCATCGTAACGCCACGTCAGCACAGGCGAGCAGGCACACACCCGCCCCCAACCGGCCGAAACGGGCAAACAACACCAAACTGCTGGAGCGCCGATTCAACACGTCTGCCCCGCACCGAAGCTAGGGCCAGACTCCTTTCAACAATAAATAGTACATACGCGAACGAACGGTTCGGCTGGGTAAGTATAGCGTTGTGGCGGCCATTTTCTCTGTTAGGCGGGGGTTGGGGGAAGGGGGGGGGTTGGTCTCTGGTAATTGTGGTATAGGGGTAGTTATATTTGGGCCTCGGTTGGGGGGTAGGGTGTTGGTAGGGGGGTGGGGGCCCAGGGAGCAGCAGAGGGGGGACCTGAGGGAGAGGCATGGAGTTGCTAGTTAATCATTAAGATATTAATTTGTGGAGATAGGTTATATAAGGAAAGATGTTTAGGAAGGAATAAGAAAAGTGTTTGGAACTGATGAAAGTATATGAGTTATAGTGATTCATGTTAGAAGAAAGATATGTGCTTTAAAAGGTGAAGAGATTTGTAAAGGACTTTATCTGCTTAATAATATATTAATTAACGGTAAATGACCATTGGAGATAGATATTCAACAGCATAATGAGTGGACAAGTTTTAGCAGGAAGGCCGGCACAGAGAGAGAATGGACCGATAAATAGTTAGACATTTTTTCTCGAATGGTATACTCTAATAATCATAGGTACATATTTCAAAGCGCGACATTCGTGCGCGCGCGCGCACACACACATATACACACACACTCACACACACACACACACACACACACACACACACACACACACACACACACACACACACACACACACACACACACACACACACACACACACACACACACACACATATATATATATATATATATATATATATATATATATATATATATATATATATATATATATATATATATATATATATATATACAAACATACATACAGTCTCGACAGTCAAATTGCAGAAACTGACACAATTATGACAAGGATCACTCATATTGGATATATACACACACAGATAAATTCACGTGGATAAGTCACTCCAATTACACGTATGTACACACACAGACAACATATTTCAGTGAGTGTGGCCCATAGTATACATTAATACTCACACATGGCAGCCCATTCACTATTAATTGGTGTACATATTCATTCACACACATGTTTATGTGTCACTTTCTTATAAAATACACACACACTGAAAGGAATCTTTGAGAACATTATATACCACATATGTCAGACCAATCCTGAAGTATGCAGCTCCAGCATGGAGTCCACATCTAGTCAAGCATAAGACTAAACTGGAAAAGGTTCAAAGGTTTGCCACCAGACTAGAACCCGAGCTAAGAGGTATGAGCTACGAGGAGAGACTACGGGAATTAAACCTCACTTCGTTGGAAGACAGAAGAGTTAAGGGGGACATGATCACCACATTCAAGATTCTCATGGGAATCGATAAGGTAGATGAAGGTAGGCTATTTAACACAAGGGGCACACGTACTAGGGGACACAGGTGGAAACTGAGTGCCCAAATGAGACACAGAGATATTAGAAAGAACTTTTTTAGTGTCAGAGTAGTTGACAAATGGAATGCATTAGGAAGTGATGTGGTGGAGGCTGACTCCATACACAGTTTCAAGTGTAGATATGATAGAGCCCAATAGGCTCAGGAACTAGTACTCCTGTTGATTGACGGTTGAGAGGCGGGACCAAAGAGCCAGAGCTCAACCCCCGCAAGCACAATAAGGTGAGTAAAATTAGGTGAGTACACACAAACTCATTGTTAATTTTCCCTGGAACACAACCCGACAAACCGTTTAACAACCAGGTACCCATTCACTGCTTCGTGAAGATAATCGTTAAGTTAAGGATTGGTGCCTAGTCAATCCGCTCTTCCCCTGCCAGCCAGGATATGAACCCAGGCGAAATCGCTTGCGAAGCGCGAGGTGAGTGCCTTACCACTGATCCACAGGGACTGCCCAAATATGAATGCCATCAGCAGCACTAGCAGTTGGTGTTACCAGGCAGGTTACCCATCCAATTACTAACCAAATTGAAAGTTGCTTAACTTGGCTAATGGGACGAGAAGCAGTGTCCTTTAAGTGGTAGTATGGCCGTTGTTATTGTATACAAGTAGTAACCAATAACTTGTGAGTGAGTGAGTGAGTGATGATAATGGTAACTGCGGCGGAGGATACTCACACATACCAGCCAATTCTCCATTAATGATAGTTCTTATAGTCAAACAAACCAACCAAAAGTGGACTATTGCACCAACATGGAAATGTTTGGATGCCATTGATCTCGCACAAATCGCTTATAAATGCCACCCGCCGCTATTTATAAAACCTAAACAATCTTCTTCTAATCACGAATGATTACTCTTAGGCCTTGGATTATGTTCACTTAGGCTTCATTGAGTTAATACATATAACTTCTTTGAGTCGGGGGACAGGCAGACAGGCAGTCTATATATACATGTTAGGCATATAAAGTGGTCTCCAACACCCACCCCACAAGGTTAAACTAACCCTCACTCACCAGGATGCTAGTAGCTCACTAACTCCTGGATACCTATTTACTGCTAGGTGAACAGGTGCATTGGGTGATAGGAAACGCTACCAACAATTACAGCCCTGCCCGACCGCGATTCGAACCCTGGAATCCCTTATTGAGAGTCGAGAAGGAACACATCATTCATGTTACATATATGTGTACTCACCTATTTGTGCCAGGAGGATCAAGCATTAATCTTAGAGTCTGCCTTTAAGCCGTCAGTTGTTTATAGCAATAACTCTTGGCCTATTTCCTAACTTAACCTAGCCTAGCCTATACCCTACCCTAACCTATAACCTACCACAATCTAAAACCAAACCTAATATAACCTAACCTAATCTAAACCTAACCTAGCCTACACCTAAACCCAATCTACCTAACTTACCTAACTAAGCTAACCTAACCAAACCTAACCTAACTAACCTAACCTAACTAACCTAACCTAACCTAACCTAACTAACCTAACCTAACTAATCTAACCTAACCTAACTAACGTAACCTACCCTAACCTAACCTAACCTAACCAAACCTAACCTAACTAACCTAACCTAACCTAACCTATCCTAACTTAACTAACCTAACCTAAACCTAACCAAACCTAACCTAACTAACCTAACCTAACCTAACCTAACCTAAACCTAACCTAACCTAACTTAACCAAACCTAACCTAACCAAACTTAACCTAACTTAACCTAACCTAACCAAACCTAACCTAACTAACCTAACCTAACCTAACTAACCTAACCTAAACCTAACCAAACCTAACCTAACTAACCTAACCAAACTTAACCTAACCTAACCAAACTTAACCTAGCCTAACCAAACTTAACCTAACCTAGGGGCTGGTCCCAAACCTGCACACAGAAATAACATCACATGAGACCAGAAGACATGGCAGGATGTGCAGAATACCCCCGTTGAAAAACAGAGGTGCAACTGGTACTCTGAGAGAGAACTCTATCAACATCAGAGGTCCGAGACTGTTCAACACGCTTCCACTACACATAAGGGGCATAACTGGCCGACCCCTCACAGTGTTCAAGAGAGAACTGGATAAGCACCTCCAAAGGATACCTGATCAACCAGGCTGTGACTCATACGTCAGGCTGCGAGCAGCCGCGTCCAACAGCCTGGTTGATCAGTCCGGCAACCAGGAATTAAGCCTGGTCGACGACCGGGCCGCGGGGACGCTAAGCCCCGGAAGCACCTCAAGGTAAGGTAACCTAACCTAACCTAACCAAACCTAACCTAACTAACCTAACCTAACCTAACTAACCTAACCTAAACCTAACCAAACCTAACCTAACTAACCTAACCAAACTTAACCTAACCTAACCAAACTTAACCTAACCTAACCAAACTTAACCTAACCTAACCTAACCTAATCTAACCTAACCAAACCTAACCTAACCAAACTTAACCTAACCTAACCTAACCTAACCTAACCAAACTTAACCTAACCTAACCTAACCAACACCCACCTCACAAGATCGAACACCTAAACTGACCCTGACTGACCCTCACCAGGATGCAACCCTACATGAAGCTCACAACTCCTGGATACCTGTTTACTGCTAGGAGAACAGAGGCATTAGGTGATAGGAAACGCTACCAATAATTTCAGTCCTGCCTGGCCGCATTTCGATCCAGGAATCCCCGATCGTTAGTCTAGAAGGAACACATACATGTTTCATATTTCTGTGTACTCACCTATTTGTATTTGCAGGACTGAGCATCAGTTTTTGAACGCTGACAATATAGCCGCCGGTTGTTTAAAGCAATGACTCCTGGTCTATTTTCCTGTCATATCAACTTTTAAAATTATGAATGGAGTTTGCATCTACAACTGTGGCTTTTTGTAAGTTTGTTCTCACCTAGTTGTATTCACCTAGTTGTGTTTGCTAGGTTTGATATTCAGATCTTTGGTCCCACCTCTCAACCATCAATCAATTGCTCAAGTAGTTTTCCAGTAGTTATGTAACTCATAACTCTCAGCTCTGTTGGAAAAAAGGCTGGGGCTGCATATTCAATTATTTGTCTCGCATAGGTTGAAAAAAAGGTTCATTCTTCTTTACACGTTAGAAATGTTACTTTGAACATGTTCTATCCAAGTCGGATAGAACATATTCTTAATCCGGATAGACCTGCGTTCGAGCCTGTCGAAACGGTTGCAATTACAGGGCATATATTGTCCTCTCCTGTAGCAGCATCAGGTTCGATAGATTCTCTGGACAGCCGATGATTGACCTTCTGGCAGTTCTCACGTTGACAAATTTAAAACTTTTTTTTGATAAAAAAAACGGCACATTCCTTAGATGTTTAAATTTTTTATCTCTGTCCGTGTATGTGTCTTGAGTTGAGTTTTGATTCCTTGTGTTTCTTGATTCCTTGTGTTTCTTGATTCCTTGTGTTTCTTGATTCCGTGTGTGTCTTGAATCCGTTTGTGTCTTGATTCCTTGTGTTTCTTGATTCCGTGTGTGCCTTGATTCCTTGTGTGTCTTGATTCCTTGTGTTTCTTGATTCAGTGTGTGTCTTGATTCCGTGTGTGTCTTGATTCCGTCTGTGCCTTGATTCCTTGTGTTTCTTGATTCCGTGTGTGTCTTGATTCCTTGTGTTTCTTGATTCCGTGTGTGTCTTGATTCCGTGTGTGTCTTGATTCCGTGTGTGTCTTGATTCCGTCTGTGCCTTGGTTCCTTGTGTTTCTTGATTCCGTGTGTGTCTTGATTCCTTGTGTTTCTTGATTCCGTGTGTGTCTTGATTCCGTTTGTGTCTTGATTCCTTGTGTTTCTTGATTCCGTGTGTGTCTTGATTCCGTTTGTGTCTTGATTCCTTGTGTTTCTTGATTCCGTGCGTGTCTTGATTCCGTCTGTGCCTTGATTCCTTGTGTTTCTTGATTCCGTGTGTGTCTTGATTCCTTGTGTGTCTTGATTCCGTCTGTGCCTTGATTCCTTGTGTTTCTTGATTCCGAATGTGTCTTGGTTCCGTGTGTGTCTTGATTCCGTGTGTGTCTTGATTCCGTGTGTGTCTTGATTCCGTCTGTGCCTTGATTCCTTGTGTTTCTTGATTCCGTGTGTGTCTTGATTCCGTTTGTGTCTTGATTCCTTGTGTTTCTTGATTCCGTGTGTGCCTTGATTCCTTGTGTTTCTTGATTCCGTGTGTGTCTTGATTCCGTGTGTTTCTTGATTCCGTGTGTGTCTTGATTCCGTGTGTTTCTTGATTCCGTGTGTGTCTTGATTCCGTGTGTGTCCTGATTCCTTGTGTTTCTTGATTCCTTGTGTTTCTTGATTCCGTGTGTGTCTTGATTCCGTCTGTGCCTTGATTCCTTGTGTTTCTTGATTCCGTGAGTGTCTTGATTCCTTGTGTGTCTTGATTCCGTCTGTGCCTTGATTCCTTGTGTTTCTTGATTCCGAGTGTGTCTTGATTCCGTGTGTTTCTTGATTCCGTGTGTGTCTTGATTCCGTGTGTGTCTTGATTCCGTGTGTGTCTTGATTCCTTGTGTGTCTTGATTCCGTCTGTGCCTTGATTCCTTGTGTTTCTTGATTCCGAATGTGTCTTGGTTCCGTGTGTGTCTTGATTCCGTGTGTGTCTTGATTCCGTGTGTGTCTTGATTCCGTCTGTGCCTTGATTCCTTGTGTTTCTTGATTCCGTGTGTGTCTTGATTCCGTTTGTGTCTTGATTCCTTGTGTTTCTTGATTCCGTGTGTGCCTTGATTCCTTGTGTTTCTTGATTCCGTGTGTGTCTTGATTCCGTGTGTTTCTTGATTCCGTGTGTGTCTTGATTCCGTGTGTTTCTTGATTCCGTGTGTGTCTTGATTCCGTGTGTGTCCTGATTCCTTGTGTTTCTTGATTCCTTGTGTTTCTTGATTCCGTGTGTGTCTTGATTCCGTCTGTGCCTTGATTCCTTGTGTTTCTTGATTCCGTGAGTGTCTTGATTCCTTGTGTGTCTTGATTCCGTCTGTGCCTTGATTCCTTGTGTTTCTTGATTCCGAGTGTGTCTTGATTCCGTGTGTTTCTTGATTCCGTGTGTGTCTTGATTCCGTGTGTGTCTTGATTCCGTGTGTGTCTTGATTCCGTCTGTGCCTTGATTCCTTGTGTTTCTTGATTCCGTGTGTGTCTTGATTCCGTTTGTGTCTTGATTCCTTGTGTCTCTTGATTCCGTGTGTGCCCTGATTCCTTGTGTTTCTTGATTCCGTGTGTGTCTTGATTCCGTTTGTGTCTTGATTCCGTGTGTGTCTTGATTCCGTGTGGGTCCTGATTCCTTGTGTTTCTTGATTCCTTGTGTTTCTTGATTCCGTGTTTGTCTTGATTCCGTCTGTGCCTTGATTCCTTATGCGTCTTGATTTCGTGTGTGTCTCCTGAGTGTGTCTTGTTTCCGCGTGTGTCTTGATTCCGTATGTTCCCGTGTCCGTCAGAGTCTTAGGTTAGTCTTAGGTTAGGTTAGGTTAGGTTAGTTAGTGTCCGTGTCAATGTCTATGTCATTGTCCCCGGGGTTTTGAGTCCAGGATGCCATTTGTGTCCCCTCAAATTGCCTCCCTTATCTCCACCTTGGGATCGTGTCAGTGTCCATGTGTGTCTTGATTCTGTGTGTGTCTTGAGTCCGTGTGTATCTTGAGTCCGTTTGTGTCTTGATTCTGTGAGTGTCTTGAGTCCGTGTGTGTCTTGATTCTGTGTGTGTCTTGAGTCCGTGTGTGTCTTGAGTACGTGTATTGATTCCGTGTGTCCGTGTCCGTTAGAGTCTATGAGTGTCCGTATCCGTGTCCGTGTCCGTGTCATTATCCCTGGGGTATTGAGTCCAGGATGCCATTTGTGTCCCCTCAAATTGCCTCCCTTATCTCCACCTTGGGATCGTGTCAGTGTCCATGTGTGTCTTGATTCCGTGTGTGTCTTGAGTCCGCGTGTGTCTTGAGTCCGTGTGTGTCTTGAGTCCGTGTGTGTCTTGATTCCGTGTGTGTCTTGATTCCGCGTGTGTCTTGAGTCCGTGTGTGTCTTGAGTCCATGTGTGTCTTTAGTCCGTGTGTGTCTTGAGTCCGCGTGTGTCTTGAGTCCGTGTGTGTCTTGATTCCGCGTGTGTCTTGAGTCCGCGTGTGTCTTGATTCCGTGTGTGTCTTGAGTCCGCGTGTGTCTTGAGTCCGTGTGTGTCTTGAGTCTGCGTGTGTCTTGAGTCCGTGTGTGTCTTGATTCCGCGTGTGTCTTGAGTCCTGTGTGTCCGGGTGTCTTTTTGGGTTTTGGGTCCAGGAAGCTATTTGTGTCGACCCAAATTGCCTCCCTACTCCCCACCTGAAATCCAGGTGAATTGAAAGACCTGCCCGAGGTCAGTGGATCCAGGTATCCGTCCGTGGGCCCCCGGATTTCAACCCTTCCCCACATTCCAAGGTGTCAGTCAATCAATCTTCAGCTATCCAGAGAATCTATCGAAACTGATGCTCCTACAGGAGGGGACACACAGATAAATCTGTGCCCTGTACTTGCAACCGTTCCGACAGGCTCGAACGCAGGTCTATCCGGATTAAGAACATGTTCTATCCGACTAGGCCACGCTGGAGTTGCCTTCTGAATTAAATTTTGCACTTGTATTTATATCTCGTAGTAAGGTTAGTTAGTGTCTATTTATCAACATTTGCAATGATTGACGTGTGAAGTTGTGAGTTTGTGTTGACAGATAGAAATTCATAACAGCTTATTCGATGAGGTTGCAGTCCAGTGAGGCAGTTTCATGAATGAATATTGGAGAATTTAGGCAAACTGACGTGTGTGTGTGTGTGTGTGTGTGTGTGTGTGTGTGTGTGTGTGTGTGTGTGTGTGTGTGTGTGTGTGTGTGTGTGTGTGTGTGTGTGTGTGTGTGTGTTTAAAGGTATGTATTATTTAATATTTAGTGTGGTGTGTGTGTGTGTCCAAATGAGTTTGTGAATGGTAAACAAGCAATCCAATACCTAATATGTGCTAATCTAGGCCTCGTTTTGTATACATATATATATGTGTTTACTAGGGAATGAAAATCCGGTTTGTTTAATTCTAAGTTTTTTCAACAATAAATAGTACATACGCGAACGAACGGTTCGGCTGGGTAAGTATAGCGTTGTGGCGGCCATTTTCTCTGTTAGGCTGGGGTTGGGGGAAGGGGGGGGGGTTGGTCTCTGGTAATTGTGGTATAGGGGTAGTTATATTTGGGCCTCGGTTGGGGGGTAGGGTGTTGGTAGGGGGGTGGGGGCCCAGGGAGCAGCAGAGGGGGGACCTGAGGGAGAGGCATGGAGTTGCTAGTTAATCATTAAGATATTAATTTGTGGAGATAGGTTATATAAGGAAAGATGTTTAGGAAGGAATAAGAAAAGTGTTTGGAACTGATGAAAGTATATGAGTTATAGTGATTCATGTTAGAAGAAAGATATGTGCTTTAAAAGGTGAAGAGATTTGTAAAGGACTTTATCTGCTTAATAATATATTAATTAACGGTAAATGACCATTGGAGATAGATATTCAACAGCATAATGAGTGGACAAGTTTTAGCAGGAAGGCCGGCACAGAGAGAGAATGGACCGATAAATAGTTAGACATTTTTTCTCGAATGGTATACTCTAATAATCATAGGTACATATTTCAGAGCGCGACATTCGTGCGCGCGCGCGCGCACACACACATATACACACACACACACACACACACACACACACACACACACACACACACACACACACACACGCACGCACACACACACACACACACACACACACACACACACACACACACACACACACACACACACACACACACACACACACACACCGAGGTGATATGATCACTACGTACAAAATAGTAACAGGAATTGATAAAATCGACAGGGAAGACTTCCTGAGACCTGGAACTTCAAGAACAAGAGGCCATAGATTTAAACTAGCTAAACACAGATGCCGAAGAAATATAAGAAAATTCACCTTCGCAAATAGAGTGGTAGACGGTTGGAACAAGTTAAGTGAGAAGGTGGTGGAGGCCAAGACCGTCAGTAGTTTCAAAGCGTTATATGACAAAGAGTGCTGGGAAGACGGGACACCACGAGCGTAGCTCTCATCCTGTAACTACACTTAGGTAATTACACTTAGGTAATTACACACACACACACACACACACACACACACACATATATATATACAAACATACATACAGTCTCGACAGTCAAATTGCAGAAACTGTCACAATTATGACAAGGATCACTCATATTGGATATATACACACACAGATAAATTCACGTGGATAAGTCACTCCAATTACACGTATGTACACACACAGACAACATATTTCAGTGAGTGTGGCCCATAGTATACATTAATACTCACACATGGCAGCCCATTCACTATTAATTGGTGTACATATTCATTCACACACATGTTTATGTGTCTCTTTCTTATAAAATACACACACACTGAAAGGAATCTTTGAGAACATTATATACCACATATGTCAGACCAATCCTGAAGTATGCAGCTCCAGCATGGAGTCCACATCTAGTCAAGCATAAGACTAAACTGGAAAAGGTTCAAAGGTTTGCCACCAGACTAGAACCCGAGCTAAGAGGTATGAGCTACGAGGAGAGACTACGGGAATTAAACCTCACTTCGTTGGAAGACAGAAGAGTTAAGGGGGACATGATCACCACATTCAGGATTCTCATGGGAATCGATAAGGTAGATGAAGGTAGGCTATTTAACACAAAGGGCACACGTACTAGGGGACACAGGTGGAAACTGAGTGCCCAAATGAGACACAGAGATATTAGAAAGAACTTTTTTAGTGTCAGTGTAGTTGACAAATGGAATGCATTAGGAAGTGATGTGGTGGAGGCTGACTCCATACACAGTTTCAAGTGTAGATATGATAGAGCCCAATAGGCTCAGGAACTAGTACTCCTGTTGATTGACGGTTGAGAGGCGGGACCAAAGAGCCAGAGCTCAACCCCCGCAAGCACAATAAGGTGAGTACAATTAGGTGTGTACACACAAACTCATTGTTAATTTTCCCTGGAACACAACCCGACAAACCGTTTAACAACCAGGTACCCATTCACTGCTTCGTGAAGATAATCGTTAAGTTAAGGATTGGTGCCTAGTCAATCCGCTCTTCCCCTGCCAGCCAGGATATGAACCCAGGCGAAATCGCTTGCGAAGCGCGAGGTGAGTGCCTTACCACTGATCCACAGGGACTGCCCAAATATGAATGCCATCAGCAGCACTAGCAGTTGGTGTTACCAGGCAGGTTACCCATCCAATTACTAACCAAATTGAAAGTTGCTTAACTTGGCTAATGGGACGAGAAGCAGTGTTCTTTAAGTGGTAGTATGGCCGTTGTTATTGTATACAAGTGGTAACCAATAACTTGTGAGTGAGTGAGTGAGTGATGATAATGGTAACTGCGGCGGAGGATACTCACACATACCAGCCAATTCTCCATTAATGATAGTTCTTATAGTCAAACAAACCAACCAAAAGTGGACTATTGCACCAACATGGAAATGTTTGGATGCCATTGATCTCGCACAAATCGCTTATAAATGCCACCCGCCGCTATTTATAAAACCTAAACAATCCTCTTCTAATCACGAATGACTACTCTTAGGCCTTGGATTATGTTCACTTAGGCTTCATTGAGTCAATACATATAACTTCTTTGAGTCGGGGGACAGGCAGACAGGCAGTCTATATATACATGTTAGGCTTATAAAGTGGTCTCCAACACCCACCCCACAAGGTTAAACTAACCCTCACTCACCAGGATGCTAGTAGCTCACTAACTCCTGGATACCTATTTACTGCTAGGTGAACAGGTGCATTGGGTGATAGGAAACGCTACCAACAATTACAGCCCTGCCCGACCGCGATTCGAACCCTGGAATCCCTTATTGAGAGTCGAGAAGGAACACATCATTCATGTTACATATATGTGTACTCACCTATTTGTGCCAGGAGGATCGAGCATTAATCTTAGAGTCTGCCTTTAAGCCGTCAGTTGTTTATAGCAATAACTCTTGGCCTATTTCCTAACTTAACCTAGCCTAGCCTATACCCTACCCTAACCTATAACCTACCACAATCTAAAACCAAACCTAATATAACCTAACCTAATCTAAACCTAACCTAGCCTACACCTAAACCCAATCTACCTAACTTACCTAACTAAGCAAACCTAACCAAACCAAACCTAACTAACCTAACCTAACTAACCTAACCTAACCTAACCTAACTAACCTAACCTAACTAATCTAACCTAACCTAACTAACGTAACCTAACCTAACCTAACCTAACCTAACCAAACCTAACCTAACTAACCTAACCTAACCTAACCTATCCTAACTTAACTAACCTAACCTAAACCTAACCAAACCTAACCTAACTAACCTAACCTAACCTAACCTAACCTAAACCTAACCTAACCTAACTTAACCAAACCTAACCTAACCAAACTTAACCTAACTTAACCTAACCTAACCAAACCTAACCTAACTAACCTAACCTAACCTAACTAACCTAACCTAAACCTATCCAAACCTAACCTAACTAACCTAACCAAACTTAACCTAACCTAACCAAACTTAACCTAGCCTAACCAAACTTAACCTAACCTAGGGGCTGGTCCCAAACCTGCACACAGAAATAACATCACATGAGACCAGAAGACATGGCAGGATGTGCAGAATACCCCCGTTGAAAAACAGAGGTGCAACTGGTACTCTGAGAGAGAACTCTATCAACATCAGAGGTCCGAGACTGTTCAACACGCTTCCACTACACATAAGGGGCATAACTGGCCGACCCCTCACAGTGTTCAAGAGAGAACTGGATAAGCACCTCCAAAGGATACCTGATCAACCAGGCTGTGACTCATACGTCAGGCTGCGAGCAGCCGCGTCCAACAGCCTGGTTGATCAGTCCGGCAACCAGGAAGCCTGGTCGACGACCGGGCCGCGGGGACGCTAAGCCCCGGAAGCACCTCAAGGTAAGGTAACCTAACCTAACCTAACCAAACCTAACCTAACTAACCTAACCTAACCTAACTAACCTAACCTAAACCTAACCAAACCTAACCTAACTAACCTAACCAAACTTAACCTAACCTAACCAAACTTAACCTAACCTAACCAAACTTAACCTAACCTAACCTAACCTAATCTAACCTAACCAAACCTAACCTAACCAAACTTAACCTAACCTAACCTAACCTAACGTAACCAAACTTAACCTAACCTAACCTAACCAACACCCACCTCACAAGATCGAACACCTAAACTGACCCTGACTGACCCTCACCAGGATGCAACCCTACATGAAGCTCACAACTCCTGGATACCTGTTTACTGCTAGGAGAACAGAGGCATTAGGTGATAGGAAACGCTACCAATAATTTCAGTCCTGCCTGGCCGGGTTTCGATCCAGGAATCCCCGATCGTTAGTCTAGAAGGAACACATACATGTTTCATATTTCTGTGTACTCACCTATTTGTACTTGCAGGACTGAGCATCAGTTTTTGAACGCTGACAATATAGCCGCCGGTTGTTTAAAGCAATGACTCCTGGTCTATTTTCCTGTCATATCAACTTTTAAAATTATGAATGGAGTTTGCATCTACAACTGTGGCTTTTTGTAAGTTTGTTCTCACCTAGTTGTATTCACCTAGTTGTGTTTGCTAGGTTTGATATTCAGATCTTTGGTCCCACCTCTCAACCATCAATCAATTGCTCAAGTAGTTTTCCAGTAGTTATGTAACTCATAACTCTCAGCTCTGTTGGAAAAAAGGCTGGGGCTGCATATTCAATTATTTGTCTCGCATAGGTTGAAAAAAAGGTTCATTCTTCTTTACACGTTAGAAATGTTACTTTGAACATGTTCTATCCAAGTCGGATAGAACATATTCTTAATCCGGATAGACCTGCGTTCGAGCCTGTCGACACGGTTGCAATTACAGGGCACATATTGTCCTCTCCTGTAGCAGCATCAGGTTCGATAGATTCTCTGGACAGCCGATGATTGACCTTCTGGCAGTTCTCACGTTGACAAATTTAAAACTGTTTTTTTGATAAAAAAAAAAAACGGCACATTCCTTAGATGTTTAAATTTTTTATCTCTGTCCGTGTATGTGTCTTGAGCTGAGTTTTGATTCCTTCTGTTTCTTGATTCCTTGTGTTTCTTGATTCCTTGTGCTTCTTGATTCCGTGTGTGTCTTGAATCCGTTTGTGTCTTGATTCCTTGTGTTTCTTGATTCCGTGTGTGCCTTGATTCCTTGTGTGTCTTGATTCCTTGTGTTTCTTGATTCAGTGTGTGTCTTGATTCCGTGTGTGTCTTGATTCCGTCTGTGCCTTGATTCCTTGTGTTTCTTGATTCCGTGTGTGTCTTGATTCCTTGTGTTTCTTGATTCCGTGTGTGTCTTGATTCCGTGTGTGTCTTGATTCCGTGTGTGTCTTGATTCCGTCTGTGCCTTGGTTCCTTGTGTTACTTGATTCCGTGTGTGTCTTGATTCCTTGTGTTTCTTGATTCCGTGTGCGTCTTGATTCCGTTTGTGTCTTGATTCCTTGTGTTTCTTGATTCCGTGTGTGTCTTGATTCCGTTTGTGTCTTGATTCCTTGTGTTTCTTGATTCCGTGTGTGTCTTGATTCCGTCTGTGCCTTGATTCCTTGTGTTTCTTGATTCCGTGTGTGTCTTGATTCCTTGTGTGTCTTGATTCCGTCTGTGCCTTGATTCCATGTGTTTCTTGATTCCGAATGTGTCTTGGTTCCGTGTGTGTCTTGATTCCGTGTGTGTCTTGATTCCGTGTGTGTCTTGATTCCGTCTGTGCCTTGATTCCTTGTGTTTCTTGATTCCGTGTGTGTCTTGATTCCGTTTGTGTCTTGATTCCTTGTGTTTCTTGATTCCGTGTGTGCCTTGATTCCTTGTGTTTCTTGATTCCGTGTGTGTCTTGATTCCGTGTGTGTCTTGATTCCGTGTGTGTCTTGATTCCGTGTGTGTCTTGATTCCGTGTGTGTCTTGATTCCGTGTGTGTTCTGATTCCTTGTGTTTCTTGATTCCTTGTGTTTCTTGATTCCGTGTGTGTCTTGATTCCGTCTGTGCCTTGATTCCTTGTGTTTCTTGATTCCGTGAGTGTCTTGATTCCTTGTGTGTCTTGATTCCGTCTGTGCCTTGATTCCTTGTGTTTCTTGATTCCGAGTGTGTCTTGATTCCGTGTGTTTCTTGATTCCGTGTGTGTCTTGATTCCGTGTGTGTCTTGATTCCGTGTGTGTCTTGATTCCGTCTGTGCCTTGATTCCTTGTGTTTCTTGATTCCGTGTGTGTCTTGATTCCGTTTGTGTCTTGATTCCTTGTGTCCCTTGATTCCGTGTGTGCCCTGATTCCTTGTGTTTCTTGATTCCGTGTGTGTCTTGATTCCGTTTGTGTCTTGATTCCTTGTGTCTCTTGATTCCGTGTGTGCCTTGATTTCTTGTGTTTCTTGATTCCTTGTGTTTCTTGATTCCTTGTGTTTCTTGATTCCGTGTGTGTCTTGATTCCTTGTGTGTCTTGATTCCGTCTGTGCCTTGATTCCTTGTGTTTCTTGATTCCGAATGTGTCTTGGTTCCGTGTGTGTCTTGATTCCGTGTGTGTCTTGATTCCGTGTGTGTCTTGATTCCGTCTGTGCCTTGATTCCTTGTGTTTCTTGATTCCGTGTGTGTCTTGATTCCGTTTGTGTCTTGATTCCTTGTGTTTCTTGATTCCGTGTGTGCCTTGATTCCTTGTGTTTCTTGATTCCGTGTGTGTCTTGATTCCGTGTGTGTCTTGATTCCGTGTGTGTCTTGATTCCGTGTTTGTCTTGATTCCGTGTGTGTCTTGATTCCGTGTGTGTCCTGATTCCTTGTGTTTCTTGATTCCTTGTGTTTCTTGATTCCGTGTGTGTCTTGATTCCGTCTGTGCCTTGATTCTTTGTGTTTCTTGATTCCGTGAGTGTCTTGATTCCTTGTGTGTCTTGATTCCGTCTGTGCCTTGATTCCTTGTGTTTCTTGATTCCGAGTGTGTCTTGATTCCGTGTGTTTCTTGATTCCGTGTGTGTCTTGATTCCGTGTGTGTCTTGATTCCGTGTGTGTCTTGATTCCGTCTGTGCCTTGATTCCTTGTGTTTCTTGATTCCGTGTGTGTCTTGATTCCGTTTGTGTCTTGATTCCTTGTGTCCCTTGATTCCGTGTGTGCCCTGATTCCTTGTGTTTCTTGATTCCGTGTGTGTCTTGATTCCGTTTGTGTCTTGATTCCTTGTGTCTCTTGATTCCGTGTGTGCCTTGATTTCTTGTGTTTCTTGATTCCTTGTGTTTCTTGATTCCGTGTTTGTCTTGATTCCGTCTGTGACTTGATTCCTTATGTGTCTTGATTTCGTGTGTGTCTCCTGAGTGTGTCTTGTTTCCGCGTGTGTCTTGATTCCGTATGTTCCCGTGTCCGTCAGAGTCTTAGGTTAGTCTTAGGTTAGGTTAGGTTAGGTTAGTTAGTGTCCGTGTCAATGTCTATGTCATTGTCCCCGGGGTTTTGAGTCCAGGATGCCATTTGTGTCCCCTCAAATTGCCTCCCTTATCTCCACCTTGGGATCGTGTCAGTGTCCATGTGTGTCTTGATTCTGTGTGTGTCTTGAGTCCGTGTGTATCTTGAGTCCGTTTGTGTCTTGATTCTGTGAGTGTCTTGAGTCCGTGTGTGTCTTGATTCTGTGTGTGTCTTGAGTCCGTGTGTGTCTTGAGTACGTGTATTGATTCCGTGTGTCCGTGTCCGTTAGAGTCTATGAGTGTCCGTATCCGTGTCCGTGTCCGTGTCATTATCCCTGGGGTATTGAGTCCAGGATGCCATTTGTGTCCCCTCAAATTGCCTCCCTTATCTCCACCTTGGGATCGTGTCAGTGTCCATGTGTGTCTTGATTCCGTGTGTGTCTTGAGTCCGCGTGTGTCTTGAGTCCGTGTGTGTCTTGAGTCCGTGTGTGTCTTGAGTCCGTGTGTGTCTTGATTCCGCGTGTGTCTTGAGTCCGTGTGTGTCTTGAGTCCGTGTGTGTCTTTAGTCCGTGTGTGTCTTGAGTCCGCGTGTGTCTTGAGTCCGTGTGTGTCTTGATTCCGCGTGTGTCTTGAGTCCGCGTGTGTCTTGATTCCGTGTGTGTCTTGAGTCCGTGTGTGTCTTGAGTCTGCGTGTGTCTTGAGTCCGAGTGTGTCTTGATTCTGCGTGTGTCTTGAGTCCTGTGTGTCCGGGTGTCTTTGGGGTTTTGGGTCCAGGAAGCTATTTGTGTCGACCCAAATTGCCTCCCTTCTCCCCACCTGAAATCCAGGTGAATTGAAAGACCTGCCCGAGGTCAGTGGATCCAGGTATCCGTCCGTGGGCCCCCGGATTTCAACCCTTCCCCACATTCCAAGGGGTCAGTCAATCAATCTTCAGCTATCCAGAGAATCTATCGAAACTGATGCTCCTACAGGAGGGGACACACAGATAAATCTGTGCCCTGTACTTGCAACCGTTCCGACAGGCTCGAACGCAGGTCTATCCGGATTAAGAACATGTTCTATCCGACTAGGCCACGCTGGAGTTGCCTTCTGAATTAAATTTTGCACTTGTATTTATATCTCGTAGTAAGGTTAGTTAGTGTCTATTTATCAACATTTGCAATGATTGACGTGTGAAGTTGTGAGTTTGTGTTGACAGATAGAAATTCATAACAGCTTATTCGATGAGGTTGCAGTCCAGTGAGGCAGTTTCATGAATGAATATTGGAGAATTTAGGCAAACTGACGTGTGTGTGTGTGTGTGTGTGTGTGTGTGTTTAAAGGTATGTATTATTTAATATTTAATATTTAGTGTGGTGTGTGTGTGTGTCCAAATGAGTTTGTGAATGGTAAACAAGCAATCCAATACCTAATATGTGCTAATCTAGGCCTCGTTTTGTATACATATATATATATGTGTTTACTAGGGAATGAAAATCCGGTTTGTTTTATTCTAAGTTTTTTCAACAATAAATAGTACATACGCGAACGAACGGTTCGGCTGGGTAAGTATAGCGTTGTGGCGGCCATTTTCTCTGTTAGGCGGGGGTTGGGGGAGGGGGGGGGGGGGGTTGGTCTCTGGTAATTGTGGTATAGGGGTAGTTATATTTGGGCCTCGGTTGGGGGGTAGGGTGTTGGGGGCCCAGGGAGCAGCAGAGGGGGGACCTGAGGGAGAGGCATGGAGTTGCTAGTTAATCATTAAGATATTAATTTGTGGAGATAGGTTATATAAGGAAAGATGTTTAGGAAGGAATAAGAAAAGTGTTTGGAACTGATGAAAGTATATGAGTTATAGTGATTCATGTTAGAAGAAAGATATGTGCTTTAAAAGGTGAAGAGATTTGTAAAGGACTTTATCTGCTTAATAATATATTAATTAACGGTAAATGACCATTGGAGATAGATATTCAACAGCATAATGAGTGGACAAGTTTTAGCAGGAAGGCCGGCACAGAGAGAGAATGGACCGATAAATAGTTAGACATTTTTTCTCGAATGGTATACTCTAATAATCATAGGTACATATTTCAGAGCGCGACATTCGTGCGCGCGCGCGCGCACACACACATATACACACACACTCACACACACACACACACACACACACACACACACACACACACACACACACACACACACACACACACACACACACACAGTAGGCAGTAGGGCGGCGGTCAGTGAACAAGGGTAGGACGTGCAGTCCGCGAATTACTTCAATATTCTCGGGATATTTACGTACCAGTGAGCCCAAAACATAGTTTTTGGGCATATGAAAGGTACAGCAACGCAGTGATAACGCAACATAGTGAATTCTTATAACGTTTGATAAGAAAAAAAATTGAAAAAGAACGAGATTGTGGCAAGACGGTGGCACCAGAGGCCGGGAAGGGACGAGGTTGGACCACCACGTGGAGAGGACCTCTGGCGGGGACGTCAACAACAATATCGGACATCGCTTCATAAATCACCTAATTGTGCTGTGGGATGCTTACTCGGAGGTGAGTGCCTCTCAAAGTCAGTCATATAAGGTGTACAGTGTTTTTTTTTTTTATATAGTAATTAGCTTTGAACATAAGTAATTAAAATACGAAAAAGTAG